>NW_027421314.1:0-66142 GCF_009905375.1 Apium graveolens | reverse complement strand
AGGTTTCAAAAATTTCCAAAAATTGGGGTATTACATCAATCAGATATCTTATACAAGTCTTCTTATCTTCTAACTCTTTCCATGCATATCTTCTTTGTATTAGTCTCAATCTTCTTTCCTGTAAATCAGCTTCCTTCCTTAACTGTAAGTCCTCCCGTACTTAAGTTATGATATCTATCTTCTGATATTTATCTTCTTATAACCTAAGTTCTGATATCCTTAAGTTCTGACTTCCAGTAAGTACTGATTCCAGTAAGTACTGATATTTCCTATTTATTAAGATCTGAAAACTAAACATAAAATATATTAGACATGACATCTCAAATATATCTAACAATCTCCCCCAACTTGTAAATTGTGCAAAAATATACAAGTTAATAGATTTGATGATGTCAAAAACATTTAAGTTCAAATGCAATGAGAGTTTAATAAGACTATTAACTACAACTTACAGTCCTTGTAGCTTTACCAACATCAATGGATCAATCTGAATCCATAATGATTCTTAACAAAATCTTTTACCAGCTTATCTTCAGCTTTTCTCAGAACTTCAACTAACTGTGCTTTGACCTGCATCCGTTTTTCATCTTTACTATCACCAATTTAATAAATGGCTGTTCTGAGAGCTTGAATTGATGTTCTTTCAAGTCCATCACCAAGTCTGATAAATCTAGGATGTGAAGAGTTTTCATTATAACATAAGCATCTTCCTTTCAGAATAACTTCCACTTTAGCAGAGTTCTTCAGCATAGGAATTTCTCTTCCATCACCTTCAGTAATCATTGGTATATACTGAGAAGTCTTTGTACCAGAGATTCTAAGTAGATCTCTTATAGCCTTCAAAATGTATTCTGACCATCTTATTGTAACATCAGATTTTACTTCCAAAAGATAGTGAATATGTTGAAGCTCCCTAACAGACTTCTTTAGCACATCAGTATCAACTAGTCTATAAGTTAGTCCATCATTGAGAAATAAAATCAATTTCTCCTTTGGATTATCCTTATCATGAGCATCTATCACAATTTGAGCAGACAACACTTTGTCAAGATGGTTTGTTTGATTTGTTCATATGGTTTGTCTGTCAACATGAAAGGATCTCTTAGAGTAACTTCTACTCCTGTTTCTATCTTCTCTTCATCAAAATCTAATCCAGCTCTATACTAGGTTGCTTGGCTCTCAACCCAAATGTTGCGAGTTGATTAATCATAAGATTGGATTTTGGTTCAACTGGAGTAGCTTTCTTCCATAACAACTTCTTTTTATCAGTAATTGTCATCTTTTTCAAATCAACTTGATCAGAATTTGATGTTTCTTCTGTAACTTGCTGTTATTCATTCTAAACAACTTGAGCAGTGTCAAAGGTTGTTTTAGATTCTTCAGTTATCTTTCTTCTTTTTAGAATTTGAATAGTTTCATCTTCTATCAAATCATCATCATGCATTGTAGTTTGATATACTGGAACGGAAGAATTTATCCTTTTCTCAATCTTTAAAGTTCACCAACCTTTTCTTTTCCTTTTGTCTTAGGATCAATCTCAGTTTGTGATCTAGCCTTGGACATTGAAGCCTCAGAATTTGACTTTTCCCTGATCACAATGCCTTTTTACTTAGGCCTTGAAGGTTTCTTTGCATCAGAAGCTCTAGACTTAAGATTTGTCTTCTCAGCTGCAAATCTAGCTTCTTCCTCCTTGAGAGTTTCTGTAACACCCCCAAATCCGGGGTCGAGGATTCGGGTTGTCACGAGTTCCATTTTCCTTATCAATACTTAATCTTAACAGTCAACCAACTACTGCGTACTGTGACCCCATAATATACACACACACACCACCACAAGTTATAGTCTCAGAGATGAATACCAAAAATAACACAAGTCATTTTATTCCACAATTAAACCATTTCACCATAAAAGGGTTTCTGAATAATTTACATATTCTTTGCCATTATTACAATTCATAAATATACATAAGTCTGGCACAACAAAAGTTGAAAGCCTAGCCTACTAGTAGCTCCTACCTCAGCTACAATGGCATCAATGCCTACAGAAAACTGCGGAACGTTTCCTAACCGCTCACGAATTGGGAGCTTGATCCTGTTCATCTTGTCTATCTGTTGTTGTGTGATGAAAGAAGAAAGCAAGGGTGAGCAACAAGCCCACCGAAATAATATGTATAATAATTAACAATATATGAGCATTCTCATAGTACTCATGAAAGTCTTGGTCAAAAAGAAATGAACCAAGTTGTTATCTTAACGCGACCAAGTCGTAAAATATTCAGTATATATATACATATATACTTTTCACAATCTTTGAAATCCTCTAACATGTATAATATACACAGAGTTCCAGTTTATAACTATATAAAAATATCGTTGCAAGGTGATCTCATATATCTAACCTTGTCTCAACGTTTTTCTGAAGAATCTTTGACATACATAAGATAATCATTTACTAGATATAAGTTTAAAAGATGAAGTTACAAGATACTCTAATATACTTATATCTTTTCCAAATACTACTTGAACTACTACCGTTCAAGTTATAATCAGTTTCAAAAGTTCATCACACCGATGAGACTACAAGATAAGACTTGAATAGATTCAATCTTTGAAATATCATTTGAAAGAAATGAAGTTACGAGATACTTCATTAAGTCCCGATATATATATACACCTATATATACATTTCATACACTCCTTGAAAACCTCTGTTATGAAAATTATAAACAGAGTTGCAATATCCAATGAATTTGGAAAGGAGAAAACCTTGGCATAAATCTGATATCTTGCTGATCAGGCAAAGATACCAATAAGTAACCTTTTCTACTAGTAGATGGACAAATTCCCCACTGGTCATCACCCTAACCATAATAGGACCTTATGCTGGACTGCCACTCAGCCACTTACGCATTTGATGGACTCCCACTGAGCCACTTACACTTTCATGGACGCCCACTGAGCCCATGTTGCTTATGTCGACTCAAATAGATGAACTTACTTCCCGAACGATGGGCAAGTAATCAAGATTTTTTCTCAAAACAGCAACCTCGTTGCGAATGTAAAATACACCACTGAGCCGGATCCCTCAGGTTTTGAGCGAGTATTTAAATCTCCTTCGAAAGGAAGATCTTAAATATCAAAATGAGTTTTAGGATCCGCTCTAACTTTTAAAAATCATTTTGAAGATTTGAAAACATTTTTAAGAATGTTTGGAGTAATACTGATTTAATGAAATAAATCAGTCCCGATATATTAGAAAATATCTGAATATTATTATTAAATAATATTCCCATAGAGGATAATCTTTATAAAAATAATTGAAGTAGAAGTTTTAAAAAAACTCATACTTGAAATGAATAACGAATAACCAAAGATACTTATACGAAAGTAAGATCTTTATTTCAATAATTGAAAATAAGTTTGATTATCGAAACACTATTCTTTAATAAAATAAAGAATATTATTTAATAAATAAGCGGAGTCATAAGTCCTCAAATGAATATTCAAAATAATATTCAATAAATAAAATAAACGGAGTCATAAGTCCTCGAATGAATATTCAACTAATAATATTCATTGAATAAAATAAAGTTATCGAATAAACCTTATTTGATTAATAGTTTTGAAAACTATATCCATATATATATGAAAAAAATATATATTATACTCGGGAACATCGACTCCCGGTTTAGAAAAATGTTTACCTTTGGGTTCCCTATACTAAGGGTATACGCAACTACTGCTTATCTCTAGCATAGGTATTATGCAACTTATAAGCATTTGAATCAACAATTAGATATCAAGATTACGAAACAGACATGCATATATACCATATCAGCATGCTCCAATATATCGCAAAATTTGCTAATAACAATCATGCACTTATCACAAGATAATGCATATACATATATTTACATCACAACAACAGTATAACGGGTAGAAAACTTGCCTGAGTGTTCCCGGATAGACTTAAACTTAGAGTGGGTCCGATAACCTATGAACAACAACATAAGTCAGAATTAAACCCCGGTCTCTTAAGAAACTAGACTTTAACCAATTGAACCTTAATGTTCGTTTATGGTCACTTCTACGCTTAACGAATCACATAAGTCATTCGAGTACCCTCGGCTCCACCATTTTTAATAAATTAACCGGTATGAATTTTAAGGCAACGCTTTTGCGAATACCCTACTAACTGCCTATTCCACTTTACATAATTGTTTCATACTCCAATTAGTCATTTAAGGGCCTTAACCAAGGTTTCAAAGTAAGGCGAGGGGTAATGGTTTGTTCGCGAAACGCCGTTACTTAAAACGGTCGTTTCTCCTAAACCGTACATCGGATTCAAGCGAACCACATATCAAAACGAAGCTCGTAACATGAACTATCTAAAAATGGCAATGGTCAAAACCTAAGAGTGAGTTCACGGGTCCTGATGTTAAGAACAAAAGCAGTCTAAGGTAAATCGGGCATTACGACGGCTATGTTTACGCGATTACCAAATTTGTACAACTCCAAATCAATCCACAATCAATCCCACAATCATTACTACAACCAAACTCCATCCAAAATCTCAAGGTTTCCAATTTATACTACTCTCAATCATTAACTAAAAGCTTATACTTAAGTTTATTAACTAATAATCAAGATTTACAACTCCAAAAACATTACAAAATCAACCAATCTCTAAATATACAATAATCATGCCTCTCATGAACTATAATACTCATAACAAGCTCTTAACATTCAATAATAAGGCGAGGTTAAGAGATTATACCTTCCTTGTGAGTAGGAGTAACTAATGAGCTTGAAACAACCTTGGAAAATCCTTACTAAAGCTTTATCTAAACAAAAAACACAAGATCAAAATTTCAAGTTTTTGAAAACACTATTCACCCTCTACTAAAATGATTTGTTTGAGATAGAAAACCTTTGATTTAAGCACTTAAACTACTTTCTCTTCTTAGTTATGAAATATAGGATCCAAAGAAACAAACCTTATAATTTTCCATGGAGTATAACTTGTGTTTTGAATTTCTAATTCACCATTTTGGTGAAAAATTCGAAGTGAAGAAGATGAAAAAGGGGGGGGGGGAGAAACTTGCTTTGTTTTATTGATCTTTGTGCATAAAAAGGCTTGGTTGATATCCTTTTGTTTGTTAATTAACCTTTTAACCATGGTAAAATTTGTGTGGCTTATAAACAACCAACAATTCCTTCTCTTTTGGTCATGCTTATGTCATCCTCCTATGTCATCTTCCCACACTTGTCTCTTCTTATTGGTGTGATGACATTATCATCACTAACCTCTTTGATTAACTCCTAATTACTTGGCTAATGATCGATGATCTGTTATACGGTTCGCTTAACTTTCGTGTTCGTTTATCGTTTGAGGGAACATACCGGGATCTTATTACTTGGGTTCCCTTAACCTTTCTCAATTTATATTCCTTTTATGATCCTCTCTTATAATCCTTGAATTTAAATCATTTTTATCCTGTTACCTTATACTCAATTCTTTCGGTATCTGGTGGATTTTCGGGAAAAATCAAAGTGTTTGAATTTGGATTCTGACGATCTTACATACACTTATATACTATATGAGTACTAATAAGATCTCAGAATATCAATAAAAGAACCCCTACAAAGTGTGGCATGCAAAGTTTTCTTATTCAGCATAATCAGCAAAATCACTATTCATAAGGGTTACAAAAAGTCCAAATTTTTTTGGGGTTATTACAGTCTCCCCTCCTTAAAAGGATTCCGTCCCGGAATCAGATAAAAATGAATAGGGATACTTTCTTAGCATTGCACTTTCTAACTCTCAAGTCAATTTTTCCACATTGTGGTTCTACCATCAAACTCTGACTAGTTTGATAACCCTTCTCCTAAGCACTTGTTCCGTTTCAATCTATAACCTTTCCCGATTGCTCCATATAGGTTACGTTTGGTTGCATGCCTATGCGCTCATATGCTAACTTCCCAATATGACTTAATATGTCCAAGGGTCCAACAATTCGTGGGCCTAGCTTTCCTTTCTTTCCAGACCACATCCCTCATTTCCAAGAGAATACCTATAACAGCACTAGGTCCCCTACTTCCTACTCTTTTTCATTTCGTGTCAAATCAATATACTTCTTATGTCCATCTTGGACTATTACCATCCGTCCTCTAATTAGATCTATTATATCCTTGGTCCTTTGGACTACTGTGGGTCCGAACATCTTGCGCTCTACAACTTCATCCTAACATAAGGGAGATCGACATTGTCTTCCCTCAAGGATCTCATAAGGCGATATCTCAATACTGACATATGATCTATTATCGTAAGAAAACTCAATCCGTGTTAAGTGATCGTTCCATTTCTCTCAAGTCTATTGCACAGACTCTCATCATAGCTTCTAGCATTATAGATTTTGCTTCTCAATACCCATTCTTTTCCAGTTCGTAGTCATTACTATCTTCCGTACATAATACTATACTGATTACACTTTTGCTCGTTAGCATTCTATAACCTTTTAATAATTGCGTCAACCTTAGTATCACGAACGCGTTAGATTCGGAATACCACCGCACTGATACTACTCCTTCCTAGCTGCTTCTATCTTTGAAAGCTTGATCCATCGTATAGAAGTAAAAGAATTTATTGAGAGATCACTATGATCATGAACACTTGTTATATCGCATAGTTAGTATAGAAGGTGGCCAACCTTTAGTACTTGACAAGCAATTAAACAACATGCGGTATCCTACTAGGCTTCTATCACACAGATAGATAGTCATTCGGCAATACCTCCCCTTCTAGAAGGGTTGTTCTTCTCAGCTTATACAAAATGAAAGGAGAGAAAAGAACGAATTGAAGAGAATTGTATATGAAAAAAATACTACCACAAATATCTGGCTTGGAATCTACCTCTGAACTATAGAGGTTTGTCATAGGAGAACAAAACATATATGTATATATATCAACATCAAGTATTATAGCATCGCATTTCACGTGCTTAAAGATTTTTTTTTTACTATTCCGTCCATCATTCTACGGACCCATTCTCTTACTCGAGCTCATAAACACTCATCTTTGAAACTCCCTCGACATTGAAACTCGAATAAGGGATTTCATTCTAGACATCATTGCACTAGATTTCTATGCTTGCACTGTAACCTTCCTCGTATAGTAATACGACTCTCTATTGATAAGAAGGAATAAGTATTCAATAGGTAGATAATCGACTTAATTAGCCTATCAATGATAACTTATACACCACCACGACCCGATTGTGGTACTCACTCTCAACATTCATTCAAATACAACTCTCACGGTTGTAAGTAATCGGCTCATTACTCACAGAATCATTCCTGCATTACTATGGCCCACCGTTGACCTACTGTAGTCATTCGTTTTCCATGAAGTCTTAATAGCTAACCATACGGAGTCCATACATATCGTATCGAATCCTTCTAAGGAGGTAACATAATCACCATTCATGATTCATGAAGAACACTCCTGAACTTGGCGTACATATGACGTGAAACAGATAAAATTGCAGAAGAGTTTCAATAAAAGCAACGATAACAGGTTAATACCATTATTAACCATATGTCTTCATGAAGCTCAAAGGTTCATTTAGTCTTTTCGTAACATGGTCCTGGCTTATCTCAAGATAGGACCTTCTAAGATAGATAGCCCGCTCATGGCGATTACATGAATTAAACCTTTACCAAACTACTATTACGGTTGGGTATTGCACAGTCTTCAGAAGGAATGTCAATCTTTCACACCATAATACAACCTTCATGGCTTCAACCATCATCACTGTATTCCTCTGGCACGAGCGCCTATAATTATCCTCTTACATTTAAAGTATCGGCCACCTCTTTGGCCTTTCCTGATAGTAAAATTTCCTTACAATTAATGTCTTTTAAATGACCTTCAACTAAATTTTCTACCTCATTTACAATAATTGCTTGTGTGAAAATGCTCTTCCTTACGCTTTGGTAAAAAAAATATATCACCATTTTTTCATAAGTTATTGCCTCGGTCTTTTAGAGGTTAACATTGTCATGACTGACTCTCGATCATACTTCAGACGTCTCTTATCTTGGGTCCTACTTGTTTTCACCAATCTCAACCTTCATTGGGTCAATCTATACTTTCTTATGGTTCAACACGTGCCCCACCTGGCATTATTATAATTACGTCATATTTCCTTCATCAAAATTTTCTATTCTCAAGAACTTTGAATATTACCTTTCTCCTTGCAAAACCTCTAAGGTTATCCTTAAATCCTTCCTCCTGTATTCCTTAGATACAGGGCATATCAAAATATCATTTACTAATACTAGAACCATTGTCTATACACTTCTGGAAAATTTTCTTCACTGATCCTTAAAGGTTGTTGTTACCTTAATCCTTTCCAATTCATACTGTCAAAACTCATACTGTCCCTATTAAGGGTGAAATGTCAACCTTCATGCATTCCCCTATGGTTCCTCTCAAGTTATCGAGGTTTTATCCTTAATTCCACCTTTAAAAAGGTACCCGCATTCTTCCATGGGTAAATCAAGTCATATATCCCTGATAAGGGTATCTTATTCAATCATTCCCACCTCGATAGTCTATACCTAATTTCACAATAACATTATTATTCAAATTGAGGTCAATCCATATGGCCTCCAAAAGATAACAATGGTTATCCGCTTTTCTTTTCTGACTTGGTAATGATCACATGGATGTTCTGGAAGATATTGGTCGTGTTCAACGTGAACTTCTTCTTAATAAATCCTTATTTACTTTTGTTGTTTATCTCAACAGTCATCTCAATGTTGGAATACCTTTTGATACCTAGATTCTCCCTTTTGGGCATCAAGCCACAGGTGTTACATACACTTCATATTTTTGAAGGTCACTTCCTTCATCCCATTTTCCTAAATTATATTATCCTGTCTCCTCAGTCCATCCATGTTTCCTTATTAATCCATCGATCTATCTCAAAGTTTCATCGAATACTCTCAACTTCAAGGGGATTACGTATCGCTTACGCCTTCAAACCTTGAATTTATCTCATGATCAGTCACCATCATGCTGATGATGACACACTTCTCTATATTTATTGCAAGGGTTTCTTAGGGTTTCCCATACCTAACTCCCTTATCACTTCTCAACTCTATTTCCTTTAAATCCCTTTATACTCCTTCCCTTTTCAGTCTTTCATTTTCGTTTCTATTACAACTATTTCATGAACCAACACCACATAAGCATTGATTTCAAACATCCCGTCATTCTGGATTCGTGTCCTTCAGACGAACCTTGACGACTTTCACAACCTAGATTCATGATTCATCATACTTGTCCGCCTTTGTTCTGGCTCTAAAGCTTTTACACTATCTCTATAACCTTGGGAGGTATTTTCCCGAAAACAATTGACTAAACTTTAATCGTTTTATTATAACCTCTGGCCCCGTGTCTTTCTTCGCCTTTCACCAGCGGGTGGCCTCTCTCTTAGGAGGGTAAGTGACAAAAACAGTCTTTTGTGATTCGTCAATCATTTAGAATCTCAAATGATTCCTATATTTCCTTTAGCCAGGCTCTTGCCTCGACTGGGTCAGCTTGTTCCTTGGAACTCTAAGAGCTTAGCGACTTAAAGGTCCTGAAAGAATTTCTCACCACATTGTTTCCTCAGGGTGGTGGTTGGGGATAATAGTCTAAGTTCTGTCTAGAAAGGTCCATAAATTATCGTATAGGAGTACCGTCTCAGGTCTCCTTTCCTTACTCGACTTTTGTTTCCTTAGTCTGAACGTTCCCTCCTCCTCCCCATAATCGGGGTCATCCTACATGTTTTAAATCCTCATTTTCCACTTCATTATGTTATGGGTTCCTTTTATCTTGATGACGATCCCTGACTATCACGTTCAGGGTTTGCTCTAAATCTTATTCCTCAAACTAGCTTTCATCTAAGATCTCATCTTTAAGCTCTTGAACATTTGGAAGCCAAATTCTTTAGGAATACCTCATTATTCCCTTATCATCTTTCTCGGTATTAATCTCTTATCTATTTGTTGGCTCTCTGCCTTCATTCATCACTTTTTCTGGCACACTATGTTCTTTTCCAATAATTCGGGCTGTATTGCAATCTCAAATAGCTTTTCGGTACCTGCTCCGGTTACCTTCACTTCTATTT
Source organism: Apium graveolens (assembly GCF_009905375.1). Classification (NCBI taxonomy): domain Eukaryota; kingdom Viridiplantae; phylum Streptophyta; class Magnoliopsida; order Apiales; family Apiaceae; genus Apium; species Apium graveolens. Next base: position 55,965 of record NW_027421314.1, on the reverse strand, counting down.
CCATTTTCTCAAAATCTCTTATAAACTCCCAAAGACATTATCATCTTGAGTCTCTCCTTTTTACTAAGGGCATCAGCCACCACATTGGCTTTCCCCGAATGATAAAGAATCTACCAATCATAATTCTTGATTAGCTCTAACCGCCTCCTCTAGCGTATGTTGAGCTCTTTCTACGTAAAAATGTACTAGAGCTCCTATGGTTTGTGTAAATCTTGCACTTCTCTCCATACAAGTAGTGCCTCCAATCTTTAGGGAAAAACTATTGCCACGAGCCCAAGCTCATGGGTGGGGATATCGAATTTTATATTCCCTTAATTGTCTTGACGCGTACGCGATTACCTTGTTGTGCTGTATAAGAAGCACCCTAATTTCTTATGCGAAGCGTCACTGCACATCACAAAATCTCCTTTTCCATCCGGCAACGCCATCATAGGGGCCGTCACCAATCTTTGCTTCAGTTCTTGAAAGTTGTTCTCGTATTTCTCTATCCATTCGAACTTCTCAGTCTTACGAGTAAGCGCGTTAAAGGGGCTACTATCTTTACGAACTTGAACGAACCTCCGGTAGTAACCGGCCAATACTACCTCTGGTAGTCGCCCTAACCATAGTCATCAATTCCTCAGTGGTCCTTTATTCATTCTTGTCAGGATCCTCCACGTGATTCTTCTCAGCAACAATCCCTTCTAGGATAACATCCTCAACCGCTACATCCTCAATATGAACATCATCCGGTCCCGCGTTAGGACGCTCAATCGGATCCATAATCTGATCTCTAATAAGTAATAAAACATCATAGCGTTGTTGCTCCTCAACCTCAGGGTTCGGAGTCCCGCTACCGTATACGGTAACGAACTACGCTTCTATCACGATATTTATAAGGGTTCCCATAAGGGTTTTAACTGTCAGTACTACGTTAGGTAGTCCGACTATGAACATGGCAAGAGTTCTTATTATCTTAGTGAACTTATTATTTTAACGTCATATCATCTCTGAGATTTATAATGCTTAGCTCTGATACCATTTCTGCAACACCCCCAAATCCGGGGTCGGGGATTCGGGTTGTCACGAGTTCCATTTCCCTTATCAATACCTAATCTTAACAGTCAACCAACTACTGCGTACTGTGACCCCACAATACACACACACACCACAAATTATAGTCTCAGAGATGAATACCAAAAATAATACAAGTCATTTTATTCCACAATTATAAACTATTTCACCATAAAAAGGGTTTCTGAATAATTTACATATTCTTTGCCAATATTACAATTCATAAATATACATAAGTCTGGCATAACAAAAGTTGAAAGCCTAGCCTACTCGTAGCTTCTACCTCAGCTACAACGGCATCAACGCCTACTGAAAACTGCGGAACGTTTCCTGACCACTCATGAATTGGGAGCTTGATCATGTTCATCTTGTCTATCTGTTGTTGTGTGATGAAAGAAGAAAGCAAGGGTGAGCAATAAGCCCACCGAAATAATATGTATAATAATTTACAATATATGAGCATTCTCATAGTACTCATGAAAGTCTTGGTCAAAAAGAAATGAACCAAGTTATTATCTTAACGCGATCAAGTCGCAAAATATTCAGTATATATATATATACTTTTCACAATCTTTGAAATCCTCTGACATGTATAATATACACAGAGTTCCAGTTTATAACTGTATAAAAATATCGTTGCAAGGTGATCTCATATATCTAACCTTGTCTCAACATTTTTCTGAAAATCTTTGACATGCATAAGATAATCATTTACTAGATATAAGTTTAAAAGATGAAGTTACAAGATACTCCAATATACTTATATCTTTTCCAAATACTACTTGAACTACCACCGTTCAAGTTATAATCAGTTTCAAAAGTTCATCACACCGATGAGACTACAAGATAAGACTTAAATAGATTCAATCTTTGAAATATCATTTGAAAGAAATGAAGTTACGAGATACTTCATTAAGTCCCGATATTATATACACCTATATATATCATTTCATACACTCCTTGAAAACCTCTGTTATGAAAATTATAAACAGAGTTGCAATATCCAATGAATTTGGAAAGGAGAAAACCTTGGCATAAACCTGATATCTTGCTGATCAGGCAAAGATACCAATAAGTAACATTTTCTACTAGTAGATGGACGAATTCCCCACTGGTCATCACCCTGGCCGCAATAGGACCTTATGCTGGACTGCCACTCAGCCACTTACGCATTTGATGGACTCCCACTGAGCCACTTACACTTTCATGGACGCCCACTGAGCCCATGTTGCTTATGCCGACTCAAATAGATGAACTTACTTCCCCAACGATGGGCAAGTAATCAAGATTTTTTCTCAAATAACAACCTCGTTGCGAATGTAAAATATACCACCGAGCCGGATCCCTCAGGTTTTGAGCGGGTATTTAAATCCCTTTCGAAAGGAAGATCTTAAATATCAAAATGAGTTTTGGGATCCGCTCTAACTTTTAAAAATCATTTTGAAGATTCGAAAACATTTTTAAGAATCTTTGGAGTAATACTGATTTAATGAAATAAATCAGTCCCGATATATTAGAAAATATCTGAATATTATTATTAAATAATATTCCCATAAAGGATAATCTTTATAAAAATAATTGAAGTAGAAGTTTTAAAAAAACTCATACTTGAAATGAATAACGAATAACCAAAGATATACTTATACGAAAGTAAGATCTTTATTTGAATAATCGAAAATAAGTTTGATTATCGAAATACTATTCTTTAATAAAATAAAGAATATTATATAATAAATAAGCGGAGTCATAAGTCCTCAAATGAATATTCAAAATAATATTCAATAAATAAAATAAACAGAGTCATAAGTCCTCGAATGAATATTCAACTAATATTCATTGAATAAAATAAAGTTATCGAATAAACCTTATTCGATTAATAGTTTTGAAAACTATCCATATATATGAAAAAATATATATATTATACTCGGGAACATCGACTCCCAGTTTAGAAAAATGTTCACCTTTGGGTCCCCTATACTAAGGGTATACGCAACTACTGCTTATCTCTAGCATAGGTATTATGCAACCTATAAGCATTTGAATCAACAATTAGATATCAAGATTATGAAACAGACATGCATATATACCATATCAGCATACCCCAATATACACAAAATTTGCTAATAACAATCATGCACTTATCACAAGATAATGCATATACATATATTTACATCACAACAACAGTATAACAGGTAGAAAACTTGCCTGAGTGTTCCCGGATGGACTTAAGCTTAGAGTGGGTCCGATAACCTATGAACAACAACATAAGTCGGAATTAAACCCCGGTCTCTTAAGAAACTCGACTTTAACCAATTGAACCTTAATGTTTGCTTATGGTCACTTCTACGCTTAACGAATCACATAAGTCGTTCGAGTACCCTCGGCTCCACCATTTTTAATAAATTAACCGTTACGAATTTTAAGGCGACGCTTTCGCGAATACCCTACTAACTGCCTAGTCCACTTTACATAATTGTTTCATACTCCAATTAGTCATTTAAGGGCCTTAACCAAGGTTTCAAAGTAAGGCAAATGGTAATGGTTCGTTCACGAAACGCCGTTACTTAAAACGGTCGTTTATCCTAAACCGTACATCGGATTCAAGCGAACCACATATCAAAATGAAGCTCGTAACATGAACTATCTAAACATGGCAATGGTCAAAACCTAACAGTGAGTTCACGGGTCCTGATGTTAAGAACAAAAGCAGTCTAAGGTAAATCGGGCATTATGACGGCTATGTTTACGCGATTACCAAATTTGTACAACTCCAAATCAATCCACAATCAATCCCACAATCATTACTACAACCAAACTCCATCCATACTCTACTACAACAGCCCCAACATCTCAAGATTTCTAATTTATACTACTCTCAATCATGAACTAAAAGCTTATACTTAAGTTCATTAACTAATAATCAAGATTTACAACTCCAAAAACATTACAAAACCAACCAATCTCTAAATATACAATAATCATGCCTCTCATGAACTATAATACTCATAACAAGCTCTTAACATTCAATAATAAGGCTAGGTTAAGAGATTATACCTTCCTTGTGAGTAGGAGTAACTAATGAGCTTGAAACAACCTTGGAAAATCCTTACTAAAGCTTTATCTAAACAAAAACACAAGATCAAAATTTCAAGTTCTTGAAAACACTATTCACCCTCTACTAAAATCTTTTGTTTGAGATAGAAAACCTTTGATTCAAGCAGTCAAACTACTTGCTCTTCTTAGTTATGAAATATAGGATCCAAAGAAACAAACCTTATAATTTTCCATGGAGTATAGCTTGTGTTTTGAATTTCTAATTCACCATTTTTGTGAAAAATTCGAAGTGGAGAAGATGAAAGGGGGGGGGAGAAACTTGCTTTGTTTTATTGATCTTTGTGCATAAAAAGGCTTGGTTGATATCCTTTTGTTTTGTTAATTAACCTTTTAACCATGGTAAAATTTGTGTGGCTTATAAAAAACCAACAATTCCTTCCCTTTTGGTCATGCTTATGTCATCCTCCTATGTCATCTTCCCACACTTTTCTTCTTCTTGTTGGTGTGATGACATCATCATCACTAACCTCATTGATTAACTCCTAATTACTTGGCTAATGATCGCTGATCTGTTATACAGTTCACTTAACTTTCATGTTCGTTTATCGTTTGAGGGATCATACCCGGGATCTTATTACTTGGGTTCCCTTAACCTTTCTCAATTCATTATATTCCTTTTATGATCCTCTCTTATAATCCTTGAATTTAAATCATTTTTCTCCTGTTACCTTATACTCAATTCTTTCGGTATCTGGTGAATTTTCGGGAAAAATCAAAGTGTTTGAATTTGGATTCTGACGATCTTTACATACACTTATATACCATATAGAGTACTAATAATATCTCAGAATATCAATAAAAGAACCCCTACAAAGTGTGGCATGAAAAGTTTTCTTATTCAGCATAATCAGCAAAATCACTATTCATAAGGGTTACAAAAAGTCCAAATTTTTTTTGGGGTTATTACAGTTTCCAAATCCATTCCTGGATTTTATTTCAGAAATAATCATCTAGCTATCTTCTCATCAAGTGTCTAGATTTTAGGATCTTTGTAATAAACAGTAGTCTGCTTCCCCTTTAGCTTCAGAGTTTGTAAAAACTTCTGTGAGTCTTTAGATCCTGACTGAATCAGTATATCAGAACTTGACATCGGAGTTTGTTTATTAGAACTTGACTTGTTCTGTGTAGAAGATTTGCTAACATCAGAAATTACTTTATGTGAAGATTTTCCTTGAACTTTTCCTTGACCTCTGCTCTTATCAGAGTTTCCCTGGTCATCACCTTTATCATCCTTTTTCTTCAGTATTTGAGTCGGTGAGCATTTGGACTTAACTACCTTCCCCCCTTTTTGGCATCATCAGGAAGTAAGAGAGAGAGAAGAAGTTCAACCGAAGATTGGATTTCATCCAATTGAGCTTTCTGAGAAGCTTGGTTAGCCAGGACCTCATCAATTTGGGCCTGTTGCTTTTCTTGAATCTTCTTAATGGCTTCAATTTTCTCAAGAGAAGGTTTGATATATCTATTTTTGTCAAGCTTGATATGTAGATCTAGCTTATCAGCATGTTCCTTTAGTGTATCAACCTTTTAATGTGTAGAAGAATGTAGACCTTGAAGATGTTTAGTAGATAGAGCAGTGATCTTGAGTTGTGTCTGGAAATCAGCATTTGTGAGCAACTCATCAGCTTTAGCAATATGCTATGTCAGAATTTCAGAGCTTGGAATAAAATCAGTGTCATTCCACTTCTTGGTCCACTCCACACCTCTGTGAGTATCCTCCCAAGGAATAGGTGCTTTCTGTTCAACAAATTTCTTCACCAATTCTTCTTTGCCTAGTATGGGAACTGGAGTCTCAACAGAAACACTGTCTTCAGAACTTGAGGAAGACTCATTATGTTCTGACAGCACAACAGTGTGTGAAGCAACTGGAGATTCAGGAATAACATTATCTAAATTCTGAGCATCAGTTATCTGCAGAGCTGGTGTAGATGGTCTCTCAGCATCTAAGATTGGAGAGTTAACTGTAGATGGCTGAGCTTCTGTAGATGGAGCTTCCGAATAAAGAACATTTGGTATATTCAAATTGTGATATCTATCTCAGAGTTTTCAGTTTGTTCTTTAGCATCATCTGTAGCTTTAATAGGAGAAACATGAGGGGTAACCACTGTATCATTAGCAGTGTCTTTGGATTGAGCTGAAAGGGCTTCAATTATAATTGGTTCTTTTGAGATCAGAGATTCCTGATCCCCTTCCTCAGCTTCTTCAGGATCTTCTGATGGAGCCTTAGCCAAATACCTCCTTGCCTTCATTTTCTTCAATCTCCTTTCCAATGAAGGAGTTGCTTCAGCAACAACAGAACTTTCATATTTCCTCTTCAAAGTATCAGTACTTTGAGCTGCTGTTCTTTCTGAGAAGTAACATTCACAGCTTCAACTGTCACAAGTTCTGATGCATGAACATGTGCTTCGATTGTCTCTCAAATCATCAAAATTTATTATTGACTATACTTTTAATCAAAACATTCATCAAAAGATACAGTTTAAGTGGATGAAGTAAAGATTAATAAGTTGCACTAAGAAAATTCACAATTACATAATATGAGAGAAACAGAGACTAAATCTTGCAATTAAAGGAAAATTCATTAATATATCAGACGAGTACATTTCATGAAATTTATAGATTACATGCAAAAATTATAAGATAGTCCTAGTCTAAGATGTTTAACATCAATAGCCTTAGTCCTAGAAGAAAACCTATCGACTAGTTCCTCCTGCTGCTAACAAAGAGCACTGCAAGACGGATGATCCGTTCTTGCTGAAGGAGAGCCTCTCTCCTTTCTTCTTCCAATTGATCAAGATGGAGCTGATAGTCCATCGAGAAGAACAGGAGGTCTGTGTGAACCTCTTGTGGAACAGAGTTCCAGATCTCTTCAGGAATGCAGTGACATGCCACTCCTGTTGCCAGTCATCATAACTCAACTTTACATTGAAAGTTTCATAGTTCATGAACAAGTTGAAAAGAACCATTTTTGTTTATGAAGAAGAAAAATGATGAGAATTAAGAGACATGGTGAGTTTGTGAGAAAATGGAAGATGATATGGCTGACATGAATTGTCGGTTTAAATAGCCATCGGAATACCAAGGGACTTAGGACTATTTATCGATTTCGAGTAGAAATAATGATGCCTCGTCTCCCTAGACCGATGTGTAATAATAAAGTCAGTAAAAAGTTAAAGCAGGAGTTAATGGGCATGATTATGACTGTTTTTATCTCACCTAAATATTCTGATTAAATATGACTGCTTCAGTTTTTACCAAAAATAAGTCAAGTAAAGAATAATGCCACGTAAGCATCAAGGATTCCATCAGGATTTAATATCAGAACTTAAACTTATATCAGATTTTAACAGTCATCGGAATATGGCTTCTGTACTCAAAAAGTGAATATCTTTTCTGTGATTCTTCATACAAATACTGACTTGTTTTTTTCAGAGTTTAATCATCCGAACTTCCATCAGAACTTGTCCTCAGAATTTATGCAAATGACACTTATCTGTTTGTCAAAAATAACTTAATCACCACAGTAATTTTCATCATTCATATGGAGTGAAAGTGTGTGCATTCAGCAGAAAATCAGATAAAGATTAAAGTCTGATAAACTTCAGTTCATCTTAGAAACAAGGCATAACTAAGAAAAGTGTTTAAAATCTGTCATTTATCATGAAGTCTACTATAGAACAAATTTGCTAGAGTCCACCTCAACTATTTGTGCTCATTTTATGCATCTTTTGAAATTCCTTTTACAGTGGCTTCTCAGTATAAGTGAGTCACGACTGCTTCTCAGAATTTATGCTATTATCAGAGTATTTCTCCAGTAACCAGAGAATGTGAAAAGTCACCAAGAAAAATTTATTTGCTTTTCTAATGCATATTACTTAATACCAACAATGCACTTGGGTCTTCCCTTCCACATATTTACTCTAGATCTCAAAGAGTACCTGACTTTTCTTTTCTTTTCTTTTCTTTTGATAAGTGAGGCTTATCAGCATTTAGTTCATCCTTAAGATTTACTGACATCAGAATTTGACAGATAAGAAGCAAGAATCTAGTTTGTGACTTAGTAATATGATACACAAAATAAACTTGACTAAGCTCAAAATCAGAATTTGCTTGTGTTAATGAGTTTCCACAAACAACTAATTCAAACATGGGATTTCTAGTACGTTAAAGACCACTAGGTCAACATCTAGCACAGTTATCCTCATTGTGAATAGTCAGAACATTCAAAACACTTATCAGAGTATATAGATCCACATCAGATAACAATCAGCATTTAATGAATTTAATTAAAGCACAGATTATATTAAAATAAAACAATCTGTAAACGCTGATCATAAAGTCTGATGCATGAGAACAAAAACTAAGCAGATTTAGAGAAAGAACTTGAAACCATTCCAAGTTCATTTACTAGTCTTGTAAACGTAGCTTCACATAGTGGTTTTGTGAAGATATCTGCTAGTTGTTGATCTGTTGGAACAAAATGCAATTCCACTGTACCTTCCATCACATGTTCCCTTATGAAATGGTACCTAATGCTGATGTGCTTTATCGTTGAGTGTTGAACTGGATTACCTGTCATAGCAATAGCACTTTGATTATCGTAGTAAATAGGGATTTTAGAAAATTCTAACCCATAATCCAGTACCTAATTCTTCATCCAAAGAATATGTGCACAACAGGTTCCTGCAGCAATATATTCTGCTTCTGCAGTTGATGTGGAAATTGACTTCTATTTCTTGCTAAATCAAGAAACTAATCTACCTCCAAGAAATTGGCAGCTTCCACTAGTGCTTTTCCTGTCTATTTTGCATCCTGCAAAATCTGCATCTGAGTAACCTATTAGCTTAAAATCTGATTCTCTAGGATACCACAATCCCAGATCAGCTGTACCCTTAAGATACTTGAAAATTCTTTTCACAGCTATTAAGTGAGGTTCTCTTGGATTAGCCTGAAATCTTGCACAAAGACAGGTAGCATACATGATATCAGGTCTACTTGCAGTTAAATAGAGTAAAGAGCCAATCCTCTATAGTTAGTAATATCTACTGATGAACCAATATCTTTATCTAACTTGGTTGCAGTGGCCATGGGAGTGGATGCAGTTGAACAATCTTGCATTCCAAATTTCTTCAGTAAATTTCTGGTGTACTTGGATTGACAGATAAAAGTACCTTCTTCATTCTTCTTGACTTGAAGGCCCATAAAATAACTAAGTTCTCCCATCATACTCATTTGATATCTTGACTGCATTAGCTTTGTAAATCTCTCACAGAGTTTGGCATTTGTAGAACCAAATATGATATCATCAACATATATCTGTACCAAAAGTAAGTCCATTCCATGGTTGAGGAAGAAAAGTGTTTAATCAATTGTACCTCTGTGAAATCCACTTTCCAGAAGGAATTGAGCTAAAGTCTTATACCATGCTCTAGGAGCTTTCTTAAGGCCATAAAGTGCTTTGTCAAGCCTATAGATATGATTTGGAAATTTTAAATCTACAAAGCCTGGAGGTTGTTCAACATAGATATGTTCTTCCAATTCTTCATTAAGAAAAGCACTTTTCACATCCATTTGAAAGAATTTAAACTTTTTGTGATCAACATAAGCCAAAAAGATTCTTATGGCTTCTAATCTAGCAAATGGTGCAAATGTTTCATCATAATCAATACCCTCCTGTTGAGAGTAGCCTTTAGCAACCAGCCTTGCTTTGTTTCTTGTAATTATGCCATCACTTTCAGTTTTGTTTCTGAACACCCATTTTGTGCCAACTACTGATCTGTTCTTTGGTCTTGGCACTAAGGACCAAACTTTATTTCTTTCAAATTCATTTAACTCTTCCTATATTGCTTGCACCCAATCAGCATCTTGAAGAGCTTCTTCCACTTTCTTTGGTTCAGTCTGAGATAGAAAAGAATGATAGAGACATTCATTTGATGTTGCAGTTCTAGTTCTGACACCTGCTTCAGGATCTTCAATAATTAAGTCAGGTGTATGTGATTTGGTCCACTTCTTTGCAGATTGAAGTTGACTTCTAGAACTGGATCCTCCCCCATAATCCATGCCGTCTCCATCAGCATTTTATGATGCTCCCCCTGTAGTTATGCTCTCTGAGACTTCAGAATTTGACTTGGATCCTTCAGGATTTGAAGTATCAGTTTCCAGAATTATCATAATTTGGCTCATCAGAACTAGATGAATCAGAACTTGAAGAGCCAGTGACAGGTTCTGATGCTTCTTGAGAGTCTTGAGATGTGGTAGGATCTTCAGCTTGCTCCCCCTGGACAGGTGCATTTTCCTTTGGAGTTATTACCACAGATTCAATGACATCAGTACTTACAGGATCAGAGTATAAGTCATCAAAATTTACAGAATCAGAATTTAAATCTTTATTTTCAAATCTCAGCTAATCGTGATCATTGAAATCTTCAAGTCCAGTAATCTTCTTATCATCAAAAGATACATTGATAGATTCATGACAACCTTTATTCTTAAATTGTAGACTCTGAAGGCTTTTGTGGAAAGTGGATATCCAACAAAAATTCCTTCATCAGCTTTTAGATCAAATTTTGAGAGCTGTTCAGGATGAGTCTTAAGAAAAAACACTTACATCCAAATACGTGAAAGTATTTCAGATTTGGCTTCTTTTTCTTCACATCTCATATGGTATTTTTCCATGCTTGTTTATGAGTGTTGCATTCTGTGTAAAACAAGCAGTCTGCATAGCTTCAGCCCAAAAGTAGGTTGGTAGCTTTGCTTCATCAAGCATAGTTCGTGCAGCTCCAATGAGAGTCATGTTCTTTTTCTACAACTCCATTTTGCTGTGGAGTTCCAGGTGCAGAAAATTCCTGTTTGATTCCATGCTCTTTGCAGAACTCTTCCATGATTGAATTCTTGAACTCAGTGCCATTATCACTTCTTATAATTTTAACAGAATCTTTGACTAACTTATCCAGCTGTCTAACATGATCGGTTAGAGTAGATGCAGTTTCATTCTTCTTGGGCAAGAAGTACACCCAAGTGTACCTTGTGAACTCTCCACTATAACCATAACATATTTCTTCTTTGCAATGGACATGACATTGAATGGACCAAATAGATCAACATGCAGTAGGTGATAAGGCTCAAGAATTGATGACTCAGTTTTGCTCTTGAAAGAAGATTTTCTTTGTTTTGCCTTTTGAAATGAATCACAAAGGCCATCAGGAGGAAATATTGATTTTGGCAGTCCTCTCACAAGATCTTTCTTTATAAGCTCATTTATGTTGTTGAAGTTTAAATGAGAGAGTCTCTTATGCCAATTCCAGCTTTCTTCAATTGATGCTCTACTTAACAGACAGATTGCAGAACCATCAATACTTGTTCAAAGTCTGGCTTCATAAATGTTACCATGCCTTTAACCTTTCAGAACCACTTTTCCTGTAGAATTTCTTACAACTTCACAGTGTTCTTAAAGAAATCCACATGATAACCTCTATCACAGATTTGACTCACACTCAGCAGATTGTGTTTAAGTCCTGAGACAAGAGCTACTGTTTCAATGATGATATTCCCAAGATTAATATTGCCATATCCCAGAGTTTTTCCCATGTTGCCATCTCCATAAGAAACTCCTGGGCCATCTTTCTCCACAAAGTCTGAGAGCAGGGCTTTATTTCCAGTCATATGTCCTGAACATCCACTATCCAGTACTAAGATGTTTTTCCTGTTGCACTGCAATTACAAAGACCACTAATGGTTAGTTTTAAGGACCCAGACTTGCTTGGATCCTTTGGCCTTTTTAAGTTTGTTAGCATTTGCAGAGGATTTAATATCAGAGTTTATGCTAACATGCTGTTTATCAGAACTTATATCAGACTTTGCATCAGACTTTACACTAAAGGAATTAAAGCAACTTTCTTCAAAGAAGGTTTTATTTGATAATAATCATAGTACAAACTATGATATTCCTTACAAGTATAAATGGAATGCCATAAACTACCACAATGGAAATAAAGATTTTGTGGCTTAAATTTAATAGACTGACTCTTAACTCCTGACTTAGGAGGTAAAGAGTTTATATTCTTATTCTTCCTGCAAAAAGAAGCAAGATGGTTAGAGTTTCCACAGTTATAACATTTCTTTCTAGGAGCATTAGGAACAGTCATATAATTATTGCTTTTATTCACACCTTCCTTTTCATTCTTATTTTTCCTAGCTGCCTTACCTTGTTGACATTCCTATTTCTTTCAGCTTATGCTTAAGCTGCTTCTTTGTCATTAAACCGATGTTGACTTCAGCTAGTTTATCCTGTTCTAATTTGTCAGAAGTTGACTTTTCCTTAACTTCTACTACAGACTCTTTCATTTTTTCAGAATCAGACTTTACAGTTTTAGCTACAAATTTAACAGGATTTAACTTTGGCTTAGCAGTCTGTTTAACAATAATAGGCTCAACTTGTTCAGTTCCTTTTTCACTTTTATCATCTCCATAACCTAAGCCCTCTTTCCAGTTTCCACTACTTAATAAATTCTGAGTTGTTCTGCCAGAGTTAGTCCAAGTCCTGATAATCTCTTTTTCTTCTTCTAACTCAGTTTTTAGAGATTTATTTAATTTTAACACTTCATCTCTAACATAAAAGCATCATCTCTTTCTTTCTGAGTTTGATGGAACTTAACTAACTCCTTTTCTAAATAATCATTCCTTTTATTAAAAGCAAGATTTTCAGAAGTTAATCTTTCACATGTTAAAGTTTGATCTCTGTAGCTAATAAACACGGTTTTAAAATATAATCTCAACTCAGTAATATCATCAGTATGAAAAGCATAAGTTGTTTGAGGTACCTTCAATTCAGTAGTTTTAGGGTTGCCATCTTCATTTGCCATTAAAGCATAGTTCACCTCATCTTCAGAATCTGAAGAGTCTGTCCAGCTTTTCTTCTTTGTGACAAGTTCCTTGCCTTTGTCACTCTTTCCTTTCTTGCAGTCAGGAGATATGTGGCCTCTTTCACCATAATTGTAGCATTTGACATTTGAGTTGTCTCCTATGTCAGACTTTACACTTTTACCTTCATACTTTCTGAGCCCTTTCTTATCAGTACTTACACCTTTCCTGGAAAACTTCTTTCCCCTTCTGAATTTCCTGTAGGCTATCTTTGTGATACCCTTCACCATAAGAGCACACAATTTCATCATCTCTTCATTAACATCTATTTTAGGTAAATTTCAGTTTCTGAATCATCATCATCAGAATTTGATGATTCTGAATCAGACTTTATGATGAGAGCCTTTCCTTTGCCTTTCTTTGAGACAACCACTTTGGGGGATTCCTCCTCAGCCTTAAGATCAACTGTCCTTGACTTTCTCCCATGCCTCTTGCTCCTTTGATCCATCTCAAGTTCATAAGTCTTGAGCATACCATAAATTTCATCAAGAGTAGTTTCATCAAGAGCATAGTTGTCTCTTATAGTAGTAGACTTCAAATCCCAACTTTCAGGAAGAGCTAAAAGGAATTTTAGATTTGAATCTTCAAGATCATACTCCTTGTCCACCAGTGATAGATCATTCAAGAGTTTGACAAACCTGTCATATAAGTCAGTTAATGACTCATCTCCTTTTTGAGTCAAAGTGCTCATACTCTTGAGTGAGTATAGTCCTCCTGTTCTTCTTTATTGCATCAGTTCCCTGGCATCTTATCTTCAAGGCATCCCATCTCCTTTGCAGTTTGCAATGAATTACCCTGTTTGACATGACATTATCAATGGCACTATGCAGCAAATGCCTTACCTTTGCATCCTTGGCAATGGATGAGATATCTTCAGCTGTATACTCACTTTTATCCTTTGATATGGTCTTTGTTGGCTGATCTGCAACTACAACAGAGAGCTTGGTTGGCTTATGTGGTCCTTCATTAATTCTGTCAAGGTATTCTGGATCTGTAGCTTCCAGAAACATAGCCATCTTCACTTTCCATATGGGTTACTCAGAAGGTCTCAGTATGGGAACCCTAATAGTCTCATATCGATTGTGGATTTGAGTCTTTTGAGTTTCTTCAATTTTGGTGGGCTTGGTTGGATTTTCTACTTCTTCAGACATGATTGTTTGGATCTTTACTGTATGTGTGTTAACAGATATGCTCAGATACCAATTTTTAGGTCATACAACACTGTAGAAGGGGGTTGAAAATAGTGTTTAATACAATCAAATTGAATTCGAACACAAGTAATAATAAACAGATATTTCAATATAATGAACTTTGTTATAACAATGTTCTCTCTCAGTGATGAACAAATATCACGAGAGCTGCTAGGTTACAATGTATGATCTTTTCGATAATGAAACACATATAGTGTAAACCTATATCTGTGTTTATATAGTACACAGTTACAAGATAACTTCTAATTGATATGGAATATAATTTTGTGTCCTAAAATATATCAATCAGATATCTTATATAAGTCTTCTTATCTTATAACTCTTTCCATGCATATCTTCTTTTGTATTAGTCTCGATCTTCTTTCCTGTATATCAGCTTCCTTCCTTAACTATAAGTCCTCCCGTACTTAAGTTCTGATATCTATCTTCTGATATTATCTGCTGATAACCTAAGTTCTGATATCCTTAAGTTCTGACTTCCAGTAAGTACTGATTCCAGTAAGTACTGATATTTTCTGTTTGTTAAGATCTGAAAACTAAACATGAAACATATTAAACATGACATCTCAAATATATCTAACATGCTTGAAAGCACTTACAATATAAAATAGAACTATTCCAAACATGTATCAAGACAATTTAGGAATCACTTGCTATATATCCCGAGAAAGGTTCAGAAGTACTTGCCTTATCTCGATTCTCTAACGTCTCTTGCTTTCGTTCGCCGACTCTTACTCACTGACTATCTGCTTTACCTTCCTACGCCTCGCTTCTTCTACTCATACATCACAAGTATCTATCAATACTTATTCTCATCTTATTCTATTCGTTACAAGCTTCTATCTACCCTTCGTTTGACCCAAATACGACTTAAGGATTGAAATTACGATTAAAACAGTTAAATAATACACACATAAGCATATCATACACCAGTCGGATCACATATAACACATAGCACATAAGATATTCGATAAATACCTTTTCAAAGAAGATTCGAGGTTAAAATGGTTTTTACGTATTTAATACAAATTTTTAAATATTTTTCGGAATTAAAACGGGTCGTTGAAATATTTATAAACAATTAACATGGTTCGATTACCCGAATCTGGCTTTAAAATCATTTTATAATAATTATCAAGCCTTGAAATAATTTAAAATAATATTTTAGAGCTCGAAACTATTTTTCGGAATTTTTAAATCAAAAGAAATAATTAAATCTTATTAAATAATTAATTAACAATTAATTAAAAATTAATTAAATTAATTAATCAATTAATATTTGAATTAATTGACCAATTAACTAATTAATTATCAACTAAAATTAATTAATTATATAATTCAGATTTATTTTTGAAATAAAAACTAAATTTTTGGAATTAAAATAATGATTTTTGGAATTTTTAATAATTAAAATCGAATTTCTGAAATTAAATAAATATAAAATATGATTTTTATAAATTTTTAAAACAAGAATCCAGATCACATCTTCTAATCACCAGGAACACAACCATGCAATTAAATCGAGTTAATAACCCCTGAGTTGGACGGAATAGCTCGAAAAAAACTCGCCTTACGGCGAGTTCTTCTTTTCTCCGGCCAGCTCGATTCCGGTATTGTTTCATGAAACAACCACCAATCGATTCCTCTTTTCAAGATCTACACATTCATACCAACCAATCAATCTAATAACCCCTAGAGCAGAAACCCTAAATTTCAATTGGAAACATTCAAACTGCCTATAATCCCTAATTTCATAATTCGAAATTAAAACTTAGATTTGAGCATGTTATTGAACTCCAAATGACTATTATGACATACCAAAATGATCATAATTAAATTATCGACAACATGCAAGCATCAAATTACACAAACAACATCAAAATCAAAAATTCATTATTTAATCCAAATAATTCGAATTTAAATAATCAAATTTAAATAATTCGAATTTACCTTTTGATTCTGCAGTAGTATGGTTTGTAGAATCTCATAGTAGGTTTCAAGAGCTTTGTTTTGACTAATAGAACTCCAGAATCCGATATCGATAACACCTCCAAATTATAGTTTGATTCTCAAGAACACTATGAATATTAAGTATTATATTTACGGAATACTGGTACCCCGTTGGATCATATCAGATATAAAATATAACGTTTATTTGATAAAACAGATCCAAATCAGTACCACTTTTAGGATAATTATCCAAAACTATACATTTTGTAAATACAGACTTGGTCTCAGCGCTTTGGTTACACGAATTATGAGAAGATAATATAATAGTTTAATCAAAATATCGCGTTTCTTGAAAGTACGGGTTTTATCGATTTACCGAAATGAATATTGTATTGAAAATTTTACACCGGGACCCTCACAGGGAAACCGTACTTTGGATCGAAAAGTCTAACATGGAAATGTTCGGAATATTGCAATTAGGTTAGGAAGGAGTTTTCCCGAGACTTCCGGGTTGTAAAAACGTAAAAACGGTTGAAGTCGGTTGGTTCCCGATTATGCAAAATAGTTTATAAATACTTGGAAAAATAATTTATTAAATCCATAAATCATTTATAAAATCATGTAACAAATAAAATTAATAGAAAAATACCAAAATTATCTACACTTTATTTAGACATATAAAATTAAAATTCTCAAATTTATCATATTTAAATATCCAAACACAGATATCACTTGAAAAGATAATTTACCAAAAATCCAAATAATAATCACAGAATATTATTTATTGATAAAAATAATTATACGATATTATTGGGTTTCGAGCACATAAACTCAACGGAAACAATAATTAAAAACGTGAAAAATCAGAATTTTCGAAACCCGCCGCTGGATCCATGCGAAAAATAGATATTTAATTCGCATCAGATTGTTTACTTTAAGAAGCTTTACAAATTGGTTGACTAATGGAGATCCAAAGCTTGTTCAATCACCACGTATCCTGCTCTCGCGATCTACGCTCTATTGGTATCCACACGAATTCTTGAACGCAAGGATTGAATGTGTACTAGCACAAACTCGTTTCTTTTTGCTCTCTCCATCTTCTCCCTTGGTGGCTAGGGTTTTAGTAAAAGTCTTGCTTACAAAATAGCCACACAGAGATTTATATAGAGAGTAGAAAATGAAATATATCTTAACTAATTAGGAGTTTATTAATTCGAAAATCCTATTTTCTTTTATAATTAAGTCTCACTTAATTATTTTACAAATAATTTTCATAATTAATATTAGTAAATTCGAATATCAATACTTATCTAATTAATTAAGTCATACTTAATTATTATAAATAATTCGCATTACTCTAATATAATTTAAATCCAATTTAAATTAAATAATCCTTCAAGCATTTTTAGTGTGTGACCCTATAGGTTATTATTATGTTGGCAACAGATTTTAAATCTAATTTATAATCGTAAACAATGAGTGGCATCTAGTAATACATCATTGCTATCCAATTAATAATAATTGAATCGGTGATCGAAACCTTTTGTGAATAATGTACAATGTAATATAATCCCTTTAACCAAATATTATAGATTATACTAGAGGCGTGTAATGTGTCATCCTCATCATAGTTCAATCTAAGTTTCTTGATCAATGAGTAGACTATCCTATCAAATCAACATTTGAGCGTGGCCACGCATTTCATAGTCTAGCTCACACAAGAGGCCAATAATATCACTCCTAAATATGAGGGTTAAATCCCATCTAGATCATTCATATTTCTCATACGATTCATAATATACCCAATGTCCACTTTTATCATTACCCGATCAATGATTACTTTTAATGGAATCAATATATATTATCGTATATAAATGTAATGACTTCAGGTCTAAGGACCATTACATCATTATCACTGTGAGAATTACTTATGACACAACAGACATGTAGAATCTCACATTGGGTCTATTGATAAGTGGCATTTTATACCACTTAGAACGTCTTATAATGGCTTGAATTGATGTCCTGAAATCAAGGAAGTAGTATTTTATGTATTTGATGCGCTTTTGAGTGTTTTGCATTTCAGGGTATAACTTGCGAATTCGGGAGATTTCATCAAAATAAGCCTAGGGAAGTACTTGGGATCAGTCTCGGGGAGATGTGCGAAGAACTCAGCAAAATCAGGCGCAAGAAGTTCATTTTTCTAGAAGCATGCCAGGCACCCGCTTGGGATCTGGGCGGCCGCTTGGGAGCTGAGGCGCCCGCCTGGAAGCTGGGGCGGCCACCTGGAGTCGGATTTTCTGATTCTGTGTTTTTTAATTCGTATCCTATAAGGCTTCTGAGACTATTGATTCTCGTGGACTTCTAGATAAGTAATATTGGGAGATGTTTCACAAAAAAGAAGAACAAGTATTAATCAAGTAAGGAGCAAGGAGAGAAGATTAAGAAGACCGTTTTAGCACCACAACGAAGAAGAGGAAGCATACATTATCTTGTGATTCTTTTATTCGTTGTAACAGTGGATGCTAGTTTTCTTTACTTTGAACCTAATATCTTGTGACGTACTCTGGTTTAATAAGTATTTTATTAGTTTATTTTGTCGTGTTATTATCATGTTTTCATATGAACCCATGGTGACGATGAGTTCTATCATGGGCTAATCGTGATCACGGGGTCCTAGCGGATTTACTATGGATTTCTTTAGTTAATTGTTTAATACCTTGGTATGTGATGATTGTATGATATCTAGTATAGGTTGTGCTTATTCGTCTTATGTGCGTCGCGAACATATAAGATAGCTTGTTAATCTCTTGTGAAGCGATAATGAATCTTGAGAGATTAGAACTTGCCATGCTAGCATAGGTTCATGTATTGTATGCATGATTAGTGGGTAACTCTAACCGTTTTACTTGCCCTGTGTAATCATAATGAATAACTTGCGCTTAAATCGTTATATTGTCAAAGTCTATAGATATAATAGGGTCTCAACATATTGATACCTATTCAACTTCTATCTTAATTGTGGATGCTTGTAGAATGGTACTTGTACAACGAAAGTTGGTTTTATCAATTTCGTGTTGTTCAATTAATATCATCACTGTTACATTGAAGGAAGTAACTATTGAAGAAGTATTAATGTAGTTATGATCTCATGTGTGTTAATATTGTTAATTCAAGTGTTATTTAAGTGTTTTATTCTCGTAGTTAATTGAGTTAATAATTAGTTAATCAACCTTAAGTGTTATTGTCTTGACATTGAGAGAAGTAATCATACATTGGTGAGTAAGTGTTAATTAAATATAATTAGTCTGAGTCTCTATGGGAACGAACTAGAAATCATTCTATATTAATTGCGAACGTGTATACTTGCGTGAATTATTAGCGCATGTTTTGTGCCTAACAAGTTTTTGGCGCCGCTGCCAGGGACTCGGTTGGCAATTTATTTAGTTTATGTACTTGCCATTAGTGGTCATTAGGACTCATTGATTAAGACTTGTTACTTATTATTTCCGATTGTGTTTCAGGTACTCTAGCGAGCGTTTATGCAAACACGTTCTCGCACTTGCAAGAGGACTCTAGATACGGCTGATGAGACAGACTCAGTTCTTGATATTCCGGAGAAGATTGATTTTGAAGATTCGGATAAAGAGAGTGAGCAGAAAGAACCGGTAATCATGGGTAATCGTATAGTTCCAGCAGATGCAGCTCTTATGGACTTTTCTCGGCCTAAATTGATGAAATTCAGTCAAGCATCATTCATCTGGCTATGCAGGCTAATACTTTTGAAATCAAGCCGGGCACTATTCAGATGGTGCAGAATTCTGTTTCTTTCGGAGGTGTTGCGACTGAAGATCCCAACATGCATATCAGGAATTTTATCGAGATCTGCAGTACTTTCAAATATAATGGTGTTACTGATGAGGCTATCAAGCTGAGGCTTTTCCCATTCTCTCTGAGGGATAAAGCTAAGGACTGGTTACATTCTTTACCAGCTGGGTCCATCACTACTTGGGAAGATCTTGCGCAAAAGTTTCTGGTGAAGTTCTATCCAATGGCCAAGACTGCAGCTATGAGGAGTGCTCTTACTCAGATTGCGCAGCAACCAACAAAATCTATGTGTGAAGCTTGGGAGCGCTATAAGGAAATGTTGAGAAAGTGTGCACATTATGGTATGCCTGACTGGATGGTGATCACTGATATCTACAATGATTTGGGGGCCCAATCTCGGCCCATGCTCGATGTAGCAGCTGGAGGTGCCTTGTGGGCCAAAAGCTATACTGAAGCCTATAATCTTATTGAAACGATGGATGTGAACGAGCATCAAAACCCAACTCAAAGGATGATGCCTGGGAAAGTAGCAGGTATTCTGGAAGTTGATGCAGCTACAGCTATTGCAGCGCAACTCCAAGCGCTGTCTATGAAGGTCGATTCTTTAGCCAAATATGGAGTCAATCAGATAGCTATGGTCTGTGAGCTTTGTGCAGGCTCTCATGCTACGGATCATATCTCTGTTAATGAATCTGTTCAGTATGTGACAATTATCAGCGACCGCAGCAGCCTGTGCCAGCTTCTTATCATCCTAATAACAGAAATCATCCCAATTTCAGCTGGAGCAATACTCAGAATACTGTTCAACACCATATCAGCAAGCTGTAAGTAAACAGTTTAATCCACCTGGATTCCCGCAACCTCGGCAATATGCTCAAAGACAATCATATCCTCAACAAGGAGGTGTTGCTCCACCTTCTAGTGCTGATTTCGAGGAGCAAAAACTGTTGTGCAAAAGTCAGGATGATCTATCAAGACCTTGGAGAATCAAATCGGTCAAATAGCCAATGTCGTGCTCAATCATCAACCTGGCACACTTCCCAGCGATACTGAAGTGCCAGGCAGGAAGGAAGCTAAAGAGCAAGCCAAAGCTATTACCTTAAGGTCTGGAAAAGTTGCTGATGCTGAAAAAGCAAAAGATGGAGAAGCTGAAAGTGTAGATGAAGAAGAAAGGCAAAAGGAGAAAGAGGCGGAACCAAGGAAGACTACTATTGAACACACTCTGCCTGAGTGTAATACAGGGGAAAAATAACTCTATCCTCCACCACCTTTCCCTAAGAGACTGCAAAACCAAAAGCGGGATAAGCAATTTGGTAAGTTTCAGGAGGTGTTCAAGAAACTTCACATCAACATACCCTTCACTGAGCCTCTGGAGCAAATGCCTAGTTATGTGAAATTCATGAAGGGTATTCTTTCAAGGAAGGTGAAACTGGATGATCTTGATACCGTTCTCTAACGGAAGAGTGCAGTGCTATATTACAACAAAAATTACCTCCAAAGCTTAAGGATCCAGGTAGCTTCACCATTTCTTACACCATTGGCAAGTTGTCATTCGACAAGTGCCTTTGCAATCTGGGAGCAACCATCAATCTGATGCCGTTGTCTATCTTCAAAAAGCTGAATTTGCCTGATCCAAAGCCCACCTATATGTCTCTACAATTAGCTGATCGTTCTATTACATACCCACGAGGCATCGTAGAGGACGTGTTAGTAAAGGTGGATAAGCTCATCTTCCCTGCAGACTTTGTCATTCTGGATTTCGAGGAAGATAAGAAGATTCCCATAATCTTGGGAAGACCTTTCTTGGCTACAGGCCGTACCTTGATAGATGTGCAAAAAGGTGAACTTACTATGAGGGTGCAAGATCAGGATGTGACATTCAATGTATTCAATACGATGAAATTCCTATAGAGATGAGGAGTGCTTCAAGGTGGATTTGATTGATTTGCGGTAACTTCAGAACTTGATCATGTGCTAAGGTCTGATGCCTTAGAAAAAGCCTTAGTGGGGGAATTTGACTGTGACGGCCTCAACCCCGGGGTCAGGAGTTGACGTCACTAAACACAATTTCCAAAAATATAAACAACAGAATTATTATTAGAATATATTAACTTGACCCCAAACCAAGATCCGATCCAGGTTCAAGTATAATTCAGGTTCTCAATAATACAAACTCTTTATTCACTATCTAAGACACACCAACTTTATTCAGTAACTCTTCAGACCTCATGGTCTGATACAAACTACCTCAGAGGAGCCAGGTCCAATAGGGGCGGGAACACGGGTCGGTCTGACTGATCTTCTAGGCATCTGCGAAATATACATAACAGTTTGCAAGGGTGAGCATAATCGCTCAGCAGTACCAAATATGAATAACAGATTAAAACAGTAAAGTAACAATAATGGGAACAGAGCTGTAATCACGATATCAACATTTCATAATGATAATCAAAGTAACTGGATATCACTAATTAGCATGCTTTGTGAAATCAACATTATAGTGTGCTGCGTAATACCAGAGTCCAATTTTGCATGCTAACCATTTTATAAAACCGCTGTATCAATCAATCATGCTTTCATATAATTCACAAATCCCAATCAGATACATAGCGGATATGTGAAGACAGCTGATCAGGCTATCAACACCAGACGGCTCTAACTGCCATCCCATTTACCTGTTCCGGAACTCAGAGACTAGCTAGGTCTCTGACCTGCTGGACTAATCGGTTTTATATGCGCGCAACCGAATTAGCCTCTTACGCCACCTCAATAGGCCTACTCTGGCCCCAATGTATCCCATATCTGACCGTTTTATCCAGTTTTCAAAAACACTTGTACCTATCTCATTTTCAAAATCATTTATCTAGCCAGCACACATATAAAATCCTTTCGCAAATCATTTCATTTGAGACAGGTACCTTTCGAAGTTACTTTTCCCCAAAAAATTCGAAAACAGAAATTTTATAACTACAGGGGATACGTAACTTAAAACATTTCTGTTCCATTACGAGAAAAAACATTTAGCTATCCATATACACTGAACCATAAAAGAATGGTCAGGGGTACTTGCCTTGCAACGCTTTACAAACCCTAATAGCTTTCACGTTGACTTCGATCCTGGAACGACTCGATTGGGATCTACAATTACAGAATACCCTAATTAGTTATGCCGACATGCTTGATATCCTCAAATCCTAATAACCCAAATCCGACAACCCGACTCGTATTATTATTATACACACAAACCCGTAATCACATAGTCACATAGTCGGAAATATTGTTAGGGTGACACATAAATATATTTTCGAACATATTTTTAGGAAATTTTGGCAGCATCTTCTTTATTTATAAGACTACCCGTCGATTGCAATCGACGTCAACAATTCTCAACCATCCACAATATTATTTTATCCTTTTATACAACTTACACTCCAATACCAATCACAATTAATTATTTAAGTCCGAAAATATTTTACGAAAAATCATTTTATTTATTTATAAAATTTAGGACTCAGAACATCGTCATCACCGTCCACCGTCGACTCACCGAAGTTCATCGTCAACGGCGGCACAATTTATTGGCGCCCGATATGATACGGGTTCCCAAATAAATTATACCGATTAATATTATTTCCCGCAACGAAAGTTTTAATTTCACGAATACTAATCATTTATTTTCCTGCAGAAAAGAAAATAGTAATTAAAATTATAACAGTTAGCCCACTGCTTTCAAAGCCCAGCCCAACAGTCAACCCAACTGCAAGGCCAACAAAGAAACCAAGCAACAGAGAACAGAACGGAGCGCCACACCCGCGGCCGGAACACGGCAACACACGGCCGCCCACACACACCAACACACCAACACAACACACATTCACACACACACACACATATTCACACACACATATTCACACATACATACACAATCACGCACACATAAATATATATATAAGGAATGAATCGACTGGAAATCGAACAAAGAACCGGAAGTAATTACCGGAACTGGAGGCCGGAGAATCACCGGGAAAAAGGAAGAAGAAAAACGGAAAGGAAACGAAGTGAATCGGAGAAGAAGAAGCCGAGAGCACAGGGCAAAGAAAAAAAACAACCGAGATAAAAGAATAAGGTTGAGGGAGTGTAAGATGCTGTGAACACGTGTCCTGCAAAATTGGATACGTGTTAACTTCTTATATAAGTTGTTAACACGTATCCCTGAATACTCAGGGGCTCGATTTTTAACCCGAATTCTTATTTTTTTACGAAACAGAATACGATTTAAATGTATCAGAAAAATCTCGAAATACTCTTAAAATTTCAGAAATTTCCCGAAGTTTACAAAAACATAATTTCAAAATTTTTAAAACAATTCTTAAGGTACTCTTGGTACCAGTTTTTAACAAATAATGAAATGACACGCGGTGAAACAAATCCCAAAAATTTTCAAAATAATTTTAAAATTCTTCGTATAATACGAATTTAATAAAATATAAATTTTAATTTTTAAAGATTCCCATAATTAAATATGGATTTTAGCATTTAACACACTCAGAAAATCATTTAAAAATGAATAATTAACGAAATATTGATTTCTCAATTATAAAGTCCTAAAAATAATTATTGAAATTATAAAATTAGAAAACCAATTTTAAAGACAACCCAAATATTTATGGAATTAAAATTACCATAAAATCACTTTTACAAGCAAAATAAATCATGTAACTCACTAATAAATCTCACAATTCAATCCCACTTATCAACAAATCATAATTAATTAAATAATAATCAATAACCGCTGCCAAAAACCATTATACACATTTTATTTATTTACTTAAACCTTTATTACACTTCCAAATAAAATAGAATTAAAAAAAAATACACGAGTCGTTATATTCCTTCCCCCTTAAAAAGATTCTGTCCCCAGAATCTAATTTAACTAAACAAATGAGGATATTTATCAAGCATGTCTGACTCCAATTCCCAAGTAGACTCTTCTACTCGAGGATTTCTCCACAAAACTTTTACTATAGGAATTGATTTATTCCTAAGGACTCGTTCCTTACGGTCTAGGATTTGAACTGGTTGTTCTACATAGGATAAATCTGGTTGAAGTTCAATCGGTTCATATTCTATGACTTGATTCGAATTAGGGACATAGGGCTTCAACATAGACACGTGGAACACATTATGAATGTGCTGCCACTGGTGGTAACGCTACCTCATAAGCGACCTTTCCTACTTTCTTCAAAACCTCAAAGGGTCCTATGAATCTAGGGCTAAGTTTACCCTTCTGACCAAATCGTACTAACCCTTTCCAAGGCGATACTTTTAGTAACACCAAAGCTCCTATCTCAAAGTCCATGTCTTTCCTATGCAAATCTGCGTATTTTCTTTGTCTATCTTGAGCTGCTTCCAATCTTTTCCGAATCAACACTATAGCATCTCTAGTCTGCTGAACCAACTCAGGGCCTAACACTTTCTTTTCTCCTACCTCATCCCAGTACAATGGTGACCTACACTTTCGTCCATACAAAGCTTCATAAGGTGGCATCCCTATACTGGCATGGTAGCTGTTATTATATGAGAACTCAATCAAAGGTAGTGCTCATCCCAATTACCCTTAAAATCTAGAACACAGACTCTCAACATATCCTCTATAGTCTGAATTGTCCTCTCACTTTGGCCATCCGTCTGAGGATGATAAGCAGTGCTCATATTCAATTTCGTTCCTAGGCACTCTTGGAATTTAGTCCAGAACCTGGAATTAAATCTCGGGTCTCGATCCGACACTATAGAAACAGGAACTCCATGTTTGGTAACTATCTCATCCAAGTATAACTTAACTAACTTTTCCAATGAATACCTTTCATTAATCGGAAGAAAATGCGCCGACTTAGTCAATCTATCAATGATTACCCAAATAGCATCATGATTCGCTCTCGTCTTTGGCAATCCTACTACAAAATCCATAGCAATGTCTTCCCATTTCCATTGGGGAATCTCCAAAGGTTGTAACAATCCACTCGGTCGTTGATGCTCTGCTTTCACCGTCTGACACACGTGACATTTACTTACCCAATTGGCAATATCTTTCTTCATTCCTGGCCACCAAAAATTTCTCTTCAAATCCTGGTACATCTTGGTACTACCAGGGTGGATAGAAAACCTAGAGTTTGTGTGCAATACCTCGTTCTTCAACTCTGTTACATTAGGAATCCAAACTCTGGACGAAAATCTATACAAACCTTGACTATCTTTTTGAGTACACAGCTCTTCTCCTGTCAAAGTATCCAACTCTTGTTCCATAACTCCTTCTTGACACCTTTTGATCTTTTCCATCAATGCTGGCTGGAAAGTAACTTCATATAGCTGCTCCTGACTTTCATTTGGTACTCGAACTTCAATTTCCATTCTTTCTAAATCTTGCGCCAACTCTTCCGCAATCTTAATCATATTCAGCCTTTCCTTTCTACTCAAGGCATCAGCCACTACATTGGCTTTACCTGGGTGATAATTAATTGAACAATCATAGTCCTTTATCAACTCCAACCATCTTCTCTGTCTCATGTTCAGATCTTTCTGCGTGAATATGTACTTCAGGCTCTTATGATCGGTGTAAATATCGCATTTCTCTCCATACAAGTAGTGACGCCATAACTTTAAAGCAAATACTATAGCCGCCAATTCAAGGTCATGAACTGGATATTTTTGTTCGTGAGGTTTTAGTTGTCTGGAGGCATACGCAATCACTTTGTCATGCTGCATTAACACACATCCCAATCCTTTCAGAGAAGCATCACTATAAATTACAAAGTTTCCCGTCTCATCTGGCAATGCTAACACTGGAGCCGTCACTAATCTTCGCTTTAACTCCTGGAAACTCTCTTCACACTTTTCCGTCCAAACGAACTTCTCATTCTTCCTGGTCAACTTAGTTAATGGGGATGCAATCTTTGAGAAATCCTTCACAAACCTTCGATAATATCCTGCTAATCCAAGAAAACTTCTTATTTCCGTGGGTGTCTTCGGTTGCTCCCATTTTGATACGGCTTCAATCTTTACCGGGTCTACTTTGATACCTTCCTTACTCACCACATGTCCAAGAAACTGTACCTCCGTCAGCCAAAACTCACACTTAGAAAACTTAGCATACAATTGCTTTTCTCTTAACTTTTGAAGGGCAATCTGCAGATGCACCGCGTGATCTTCTGGATTCTTTGAGTATATGAGGATGTCATCAATAAATACAATAATAAACTTATCCAGATACTCCTTGTATACCCTATTCATCAAATCCATGAAATGCTGGCGCATTCGTCAATCCAAACGACATTACTAGAAACTCGTAATGGCCATACCTTGTTCGAAATGCAGTCTTGGGGATATCCTCGGGCTTTATCTTCAATTGGTGGTAGCCGGACCTTAAATCAATCTTTGAAAAGTAACATGCTCCCTTAAGCTGGTCAAACAAATCATCGATCCGCGGCAAGGGATATTTATTCTTTATCGTCAACTTATTCAGCTCTCTGTAATCAATACACAACCTCATACTTCCATCCTTTTTCTTCACAAATAACACTGGGGCACCCCACGGGGAAACACTGGGTCGAATAACTCCTTTATCCAATAACTCCTGAAGTTGCTTAGCCAATTCTTTCATTTCAATCGGGGCCATTCTGTATGGAGCCTTAGAAACTGGTTCAGCTCCAGGTATCAAATCAATGGAAAACTCTATCTCACGATCAGGTGGCAATCCTGGTAATTCTTCTGGAAAAACATCAGGGAATTTTCTTACTACAGGGATGTCATCCAAAATAGGGGTCTCTTTCTTCGTATCCACTACATGAGCTAAGTACGCTTCACATCCTTGTCTCAGCAATTTTCTTGCTTGCATACTGAGAGAAACTTCCTATCTTGCCTCTGCCCTTGGTAACTGATCCTTCTATTATTTGAGGTGTACAGAACAACTCTCTTTTTCTTACAATCAATATTTGCCCTATATCGAGATAACCAATCCATACCTAAAATAACATCAAAGTCTCCCAACTCGAAAGGTATTAAGTCAACAGGGAACATATACCCCGAAATCTCTAGGGAACAACTAGGACAAAATTGTTTTACAGGTATTTTATCTTTATTAGCCACTTCTATAGTTAAGGGTTCATCTAAGTCTTCTAGCATCAATTGCATCTTATTCGCACAATTGACAGATATAAAAGATTTGGACGCTCCCGAATCAAACAAAACGTTAACAGGTACGGAATTAAGAATAAGCGTACCTGCAACCACATCAGAATCATGAACTGGAGACTTCTGGGTCATCTTAAAAGTCCTAGCTCTCGCAGTACTGGTTGCTGGTCCTTGAGACACACTCCTTCCCGCATTACCTTGAGTCACTGACTTGCAATTCCTAGCTATGTGTCCCACTTTGCCGCAACTAAAACAAGTAACTCCTTGAATCTCAGACTTACACTCCGTGGAATAGTGACCTTTCTGTCCACACTTAAAACAATTAACATTCTCTCGGCACTGTCCACTGTGCTTTTTCCCACACGTCTTACAATCAACCATTGGCTTACTCATCCTCGTCGGGGCAGAGTTAACTGATGTTGTACCGGGCTTAACTTGGGGAAAGTTTTGCCCTTTAAACTTTTTATTCTTATTTCTACCGAACCAATGCTGAAACTTCCGACTCGCTATTCCTGATTCTGATCTAGCGGGTCCACTTTCAAATTTTCTCTTCTTCTCACTCTGCTCCTTTGCAGCTAACTTCTGATCACTCTCTATCACCAGGGCAGCCTGAACTACCGAAGTATATGTCTTGAGTTGTAAGGCTACAACTCCACTTTTCTGGCTTCAACCCTTGTTGAAACCGCTTCGCTCGTTGGGCTTCTGAACTTACATATTCCGGTGCTATACGGGCCAACTCCGTAAACTTCGCTTCGTATTCCGTAACACTCCTATTTCCTTGTTTCAACTCCAAAAATTCCATCTCCATTTGACTTTGGAGACAGGCTGGAAAGTATTTTTCCAAAAACAATTCTGTGAATCTGGCCCAGGGAACTGGACCTTCTCCTTCTAGGGCTCGCGTAGATTCCCACCAATAATTCGAATCATTCCTCAGAAAATAACTAGCATAATCAGTCTTTAAATCCTCACTCACCTTAGTGAGCGCAAACGCCTTTTCCATTTCCTTTAACCATATCCTGGCAGCAACAGGATCTACTTCTCCTTTAAACTCTGGGGGCTTCACTGCTTGAAAAGACTTAAAACTAACACCTTGATTTGCCCCTCTCATCTCATGCTGCTGTTGGATTTGTAGTTGCTGCTGTTGGATTTGCTGTTGTTGTTGCTGTATGAGCTGCTGTTGCTGTTGTTGTTGCTGTTGCAATTGTTGCTGCTGCTGCTGGAATTGTTGTTGCTGTTGGGCCAGCTGTACAGTCTGCTGACGCAACAAGTTCATCAAATCACTCATGGAAGGATCCCCAACAGTTATTGGGCTGAGAATTTCTCTTTAGTGGCATCTCCTGAAACATAATAGTCATATATATAAAAAATGGATTGCTCCAGCAGTTTATATTCATGCATCAGGAGAGCGTTGCCACTAAGACAATATTCTCATCCCCCATTATAATTGGATCCATCCTGAGTGAATGATTATAATCTAAAAATGCCAGCAACAGAATCAACAATAACAATAACAACAATAATAGCAACGCACAAATATAAAAACTGAAAACAAGATAAAGCAGCTACAATACAATAACCAACAGAATCCAACCGGTACAACTGAAAATCCAACTACAAAGAACCATTCGAATACACACCAAAATTGGCTGTCATAACAGCCTCGCCTACTACAAACTATCGCAACATAATGTACATATACAAAGTAAATAACCACAGAACTCCTAAAAGTCAACTCTGAGCTCTGCATCCCTTACTGCAACTCTGTCTAGTCTCTACCACTGCCACCAATGGAACCTAGCTCAAACACTAGCCAGTTCACTAGATCCTGATACTGCACAGCTCTGAACTCTGAACTAATGAAACGGTCAACAGATCTAGCCCTCTCTACAGCCATCTGGGTCAGTGCTCTCACACGGGCTCGCACCTCAGGGGAAGGGGCAGAAATACCCTGAAATGGTGCAATAGGTACCTGGTCCAACTGGGCAGCAAACTCTGGACTCTGGTCTCTGATAAAGGAAGTATTCACCGCCCTATGCACATGATAAGGGATCGGTGAAGAAATACCACTAGGGGCCACAGGAGGTGCCGGAGGTCTCATCATGGAAGAACTGGGACCGCAGCCAGGAGGGAAATCCCTGACAGCAGACACAGACCTACGTACCCAACGGGGACGAGGACCAGATCCAGGAATGTCTCGAGGTACATAAGAAGGAACTGGTGGAGGAGGCATAGGGGTCTCCTCGGCAACAGCATCAAGGGGTTTCTCCGTATCTGAGCTATCCGAATCAGAAGCCCGAGATGGAGAACTCAAAATCGCAATAGGCCACTGCCAACATAATAAATATACAGGCAAGACACAACCAGGTCAAGGCAATTCTATCAAAACATTTAATAGATGCCAGGGTAACGCCGTCGGAACCCTCGACTGACTCTAAAGGTTTGCTCCTCTATATGAGTTGCTGACTCACAGAGAAAGCCCCCTCTAGTTTCTCTCAACAGAATCTAGTTGAAAAATCTACTAAAAACCAGAGGGGAGTGTGAAGGGAATGAGGCTGGT
Organism: Apium graveolens; assembly: GCF_009905375.1. Taxonomy (NCBI): domain Eukaryota; kingdom Viridiplantae; phylum Streptophyta; class Magnoliopsida; order Apiales; family Apiaceae; genus Apium; species Apium graveolens. The sequence continues at coordinate 25,149 of NW_027421314.1, read as the reverse complement.
GAGGGATAGGGTGAACATCAAAGATGTGACCGCCTCAACCCCGGGGTCAGGAGTTGACGACACTAAACACAATTTCCAAAAATATAAACAACAGAATTATTATTAGAATATATTAACTTGACCCCAAACCAAGATCCGATCCAGGTTCAAGTATAATTCAGGTTCTCAATAATACAAACTCTTTATTCACTATCTAAGACACACCAACTTTATTCAGCAACTCTTCAGACCTCATGGTCTGATACAAACTACCTCAGAGGAGCCAGGTCCAATAGGGGCGGGAACACGGGTCGGTCTGACTGATCTTCTAGGCATCTGCGAAATATACATAACAGTTTGCAAGGGTGAGCATAATCGCTCAGCAGTACCAAATATGAATAACAGATTAAAACAGTAAAGTAACAATAATGGGAACAGAGCTGTAATCACGATATCAACATTTCATAATGATAATCAAAGTAACTGGATATCACTAATTAGCATGCTTTGTGAAATCAACATTATAGTGTGCTGCGTAATACCAGAGTCCAATTTTAGCATGCTAACCATTTTATAAAACCGCTGTATCAATCAATCATGCTTTCATATAATTCACAAATCCCAATCAGATACATAGCGGATATGTGAAGACAGCTGATCAGGCTATCAACACCAGACGGCTCTAACTGCCATCCCATTTACCTGTTCCGGAACTCAGAGACTAGCTAGGTCTCTGACCTGCTGGACTAATCGGTTTTATATGCGCGCAACCGAATTAGCCTCTTACGCCACCTCAATAGGCCTACTCTGGCCCCAATGTATCCCATATCTGACCGTTTTATCCAGTTTTCAAAAACACTTGTACCTATCTCATTTTCAAAATCATTTATCTAGCCAGCACACATATAAAATCCGTTTCGCAAATCATTTCATTTGAGACAGGTACCTTTCGAAGTTACTTTTCCCCAAAACAATTCGAAAACAAAATTTTATAACTACAGGGGATACGTAACTTAAAACATTTTGTTCCATTACGAGAATAAAACATTTAGCTATCCATATACACTGAACCATAAAAGAATGGTCAGGGGTACTTGCCTTGCAACGCTTTACAAACCCTAATAGCTTTCACGTTGACTTCGATCCTGGAACGACTCGATTGGGATCTACAATTACAGAATACCCTAATTAGTTATGCCGACATGCTTGATATCCTCAAATCCTATAACCCAAATCCGACAACCCGACTCGTATTATTATTATACACACAAACCCGTAATCACATAGTCACATAGTCGGAAATATTGTTAGGGTGACACATAAATATATTTTCGAACATATTTTTAGGAAATTTTGGCAGCATCTTCTTTATTTATAAGACTACCCGTCGATTGCAATCGACGTCAACAATTCTCAACCATCCACAATATTATTTTATCCTTTTATACAACTTACACTCCAATACCAATCACAATTAATTATTTAAGTCCGAAAATATTTTACGAAAAATCATTTTTTATTTATAAAATTTAGGACTCAGAACATCGTCATCACCGTCCACCGTCGACTCACCGAAGTTCATCGTCAACGGCGGCACAATTTATTGGCGCCCGATATGATACGGGTTCCCAAATAAATTATACCGATTAATATTATTTCCCGCAACGAAAGTTTTAATTTCACGAATACTAATCATTTATTTTCCTGCAGAAAAGAAAATAGTAATTAAAATTATAACAGTTAGCCCACTGCTTTCAAAGCCCAGCCCAACAGTCAACCCAACTGCAAGGCCCAACAAAGAAACCAAGCAACAGAGAACAGAACGGAGCGCCACACCCGCGGCCGGAACACGGCAACACACGGCCGCCCCCACAACACACCAACACACACACATTCACACACACATATTCACAACACACATATTCACACATACATACACAATCACGCACACATAAATAATATATAAAGGAATGAATCGACTGGAAATCGAACAGAAGAACCGGAAGTAATTACCGGAACTGGAGGCCGGAGAATCACCGGGAAAAAGGAAGAAGAAAAACGGAAAGGAAACGAAGTGAATCGGAGAAGAAGAAGCCGAGAGCACAGGGCAAAGAAAAAAAAACAACCGAGATAAAAGAATAAGGTTGAGGGAGTGTAAGATGCTGTGAACACGTGTCCTGCAAAATTGGATACGTGTTAACTTCTTAATATAAGTTGTTAACACGTATCCCTGAATACTCAGGGGCTCGATTTTTAACCCGAATTCTTATTTTTTTACGAAACAGAATACGATTTAAATGTATCAGAAAAATCTCGAAATACTCTTAAAATTTCAGAAATTTCCCGAAGTTTACAAAAACATAATTTCAAAATTTTTAAAACAATTCTTAAGGTACCCTTGGTACCCAAATAATGAAATGACACGCGGTGAAACAAATCCCAAAAATTTTCAAAATAATTTTAAAATTCTTCGTATAATACGAATTTAATAAAATATAAATTTCATAATTTTTAAAGATTCCCATAATTAAATATGGATTGTAGCATTTAACACCTCGAAAATTATTTAAAAATGAATACTTAACGAAATATTGATTTCTCAATTTATAAAGTCCTAAAATAATTATTGAAATTATAAAATTAGAAAACCAATTTTAAAGACAACCCAAATATTTATGGAATTAAAATTACCATAAAATCACTTTTACAAGCAAAATAAATCATGTAACTCACTAATAAATCTCACAATTCAATCCCACTTATCAACCAATCAAAATTAATTAAATAATAATCAATAACCGCTGCCAAAAACCATTATACACATTTTATTTATTTACTTAAACCTTTATTACACTTCCACATAAAATAGAATTAAAATAAAATACACGAGTCGTTATATTCCTTACCCCTTAAAAAGATTCTGTCCCCAGAATCTAATTAAACTAAACAAAATGAGGATATTTATCAAGCATGTCTGACTCCAATTCCCAAGTAGACTCTTCTACTCAAGGATTTATCCACAAAATTTTTATTATAGGAATTGATTTATTCCTAAGGACTCGTTCCTTACGGTCTAGGATTTGAACTGGTTGTTCTACATAAGATAAATCTGGTTAAAGTTCAATCGTTTCATATTCTATGACTTGATTCGAATTAGGGACATAGGGCTTCAACATAGACACGTGGAACACATTATGAATGTGCTACCACTGCGGTGGTAACGCTACCTCATAAGCGACCTTTCCTACTTTCTTCAAAACCTCAAAGGGTCCTATAAATCTAGGGCTAAGTTTACCCTTCTGACCAAATCGTACTAACCCTTTCCAAGGCGGATACTTTTAGTACACCAAAGCTCCTATCTCAAAGTCCATGTCTTTCCTATGCAAATCTGCGTATTTTCTTTGTCTATCTTGAGCTGCTTCCAATCTTTTCTGAATCAATACTATAGCATCTCTAGTCTGCTGAACCAACTCAGGGCCTAACACTTTCTTTTCTCCTACCTCATCCCAGTACAATGGTGACCTACACTTTCGTCCATACAAAGCTTCATAAGGTGGCATCCCTATACTGGCATGATAGCTGTTAATATATGAGAACTCAATCAAAGGTAGATGCTCATCCCAATTACCCTTAAAATCTAGAACACAGACTCTCAACATATCCTCTATAGTCTGAATTGTCCTCTCACTTTGGCCATCCGTCTGAGGATGATAAGCAGTGCTCATATTCAATTTCGTTCCTAGGCACTCTTGGAATTTAGTCCAGAACCTGGAATTAAATCTCGGGTCCCGATCCGACACTATAGAAACAGGAACTCCATGTTTGGTAACTATCTCATCCAAGTATAACTTAACTAACTTTTCCAATGAATACCTTTCATTAATCGGAAGAAAATGCGCCGACTTAGTCAATCTATCAATGATTACCCAAATAGCATCATGATTCGCTCTCGTCTTTGGCAATCCTACTACAAAATCCATAGCAATGTCTTCCCATTTCCATTGGGGAATCTCCAAAGGTTGTAACAATCCACTTGGTCGTTGATGCTCTGCTTTCACCGTCTGACACACGTGACATTTACTTACCCAATTGGCAATATCTTTCTTCATTCCTGGCCACCAAAAATTTCTCTTTAAATCCTGGTACATCTTGGTACTACCAGGGTGGATAGAAAACCTAGAGTTGTGTGCTTCCTGCAATACCTCGTTCTTCAACTCTATTACATTAGGAATCCAAACTCTGGACGAAAATCTATACAAACCTTGACTATCTTTTTGAGTACACAGCTCTTCTCCTGTCAAAGTATTCAACTCTTGTTCCATAACTCCTTCTTGACACCTTTTGATCTTTTCCATCAATGCTGGCTGGAAAGTAACTTCATACAGTTGTTCCTGACTTTCATTTGGTACTCGAAGTTCAATTTTCATTCTTTCTAAATCTTGCGCCAACTCTTCCGCAATCTTAATCATATTCAGCCTTTCCTTTCTACTCAAGGCATCAGCCACTACATTGGCTTTACCTGGGTGATAATTAATTGAACAGTCATACTCCTTTATCAACTCCAACCATCTTCTCTGTCTCATATTCAGATCTTTCTGCATGAATATGTACTTCAGGCTCTTATGATCGGTTGTAAATATCGCATTTCTCTCCCTACAAGTAGTGACGCCATAACTTTAAAGCAAATATTATAGCCGCCAATTCAAGTTCATGAACTGGATATTTTTGTTCGTGAGGTTTTAGTTGTCTGGAGGCATACGCAATCACTTTGTCATGCTGCATTAACACACATCCCAATCCTTTCAGAGAAGCATCACTATAAATTACAAAGTTTCCCGTCTCATCTGGCAATGCTAACACTGGAGCCGTCACTAATCTTCACTTTAACTCCTGGAAACTCTCTTCACACTTTTCCGTCCAAACGAACTTCTTATTCTTCCTGGTCAACTTAGTTAATGGGGATGCAATCTTTGAGAAATCCTTCACAAACCTTCGATAATATCCTGCTAATCCAAGAAAACTTCTTATTTCCGTGGGTGTCTTCGGTTGCTCCCATTTTGATACGGCTTCAATCTTTACCGGGTCTACTTTGATACCTTCCTTACTCACCACATGTCCAAGAAACTGTACCTCCGTCAGCCAAAACTCACACTTAGAAAACTTAGCATATAATTGCTTTTCTCTTAACTTTTGAAGGGCAATCTGCAGATGCACCGCGTGATCTTCTAGATTCTTTGAGTATATGAGGATGTCATCAATAAATACAATAATAAACTTATCCAGATACTCCTTGTATACCCTATTCATCAAATCCATGAAAGCTGCTGGCGTATTCGTCAATCCAAACGACATTACTAGAAACTCGTAATGGTCATACCTTGTTCGAAATGAAGTCTTGGGGATATCCTCGGGCTTTATCTTTAATTGGTGGTAGCCGGACCTTAAATCAATCGTTGAAAAGTAACATGCTCCCTTAAGCTGGTCAAACAAATCATCGATCCGCGGCAATGGATATTTATTCTTTATCGTCAACTTATTCAGCTCTCTGTAATCAATACACAACCTCATACTTCCATCCTTTTTCTTCACCAATAACACTGGGGCACCCCACGGGGAAACACTGGGTCGAATAACTCCTTTATTCAATAACTCCTGAAGTTGCTTAGCCAATTCTTTCATTTTAATCGGGGCCATTCTGTATGGAGCCTTAGAAACTGGTTCAGCTCCAGGTATCAAATTAATGGAAAACTCTATCTCACGATCAGGTGGCAATCCTGGTAATTCTTCTGGAAAAACATGAGGGAATTTTCTTACTACAGGGATGTCATCCAAAATAGGGGTCTCTTTCTTCGTATCCACTACATAAGCTAAGTACCCTTCACATCCTTGTCTCAGCAATTTTCTTGCTTGCATCACTGAGAGAAACTTCCTATCTTGCCTCTGCCCTTGGTAACTGATCCTTCTATTATTTGAGGTGTACAGAACAACTCTCTTTTTCTTACAATCAATATTTGCCCTATATTGAGATAACCAATCCATACCTAAAATAACATCAAAGTCTCCCAACTCGAAAGGTATTAAGTCAACAGGGAACATATACCCCGAAATCTCTAGGGAACAACTAGGACAAAATTGTTTTACAGGTATTTTATCTTTATTAGCCACTTCTATAGTTAAGGGTTCATCTAAGTCTTCTAGCATCAATTACATCTTATTCGCACAATTGACAGATATAAAAGATTTGGACGCTCCCGAATCAAACAAAACGTTAACAGGTACAGAATTAAGAATAAGCGTACCTGCAACCACATCAGAATCATGAACTGGAGACTTCTGGATCATCTTAAAAGTCCTAGCTCTCGCAGTACTGGTTGCTGGTCCTTGAGACACACTCCTTCCCGCATTACCTTGAGTCACTGACTTGCAATTCCTAGCTATGTGTCCCACTTTGCCGCAACTAAAACAAGTAACTCCTTGAATCTTAGACTTACACTCCGTGGAATAGTGACCTTTCTGTCCACACTTAAAACAATTAACATTCTCTCGGCACTGTCTACTGTGCTTTTTCCCACACATCTTACAATCAACCATTGGCTTACTCATCCTCGTCGGGGCATAGTTAACTGATGTTGTACCGGGCTTAACTTGGGGAAAGTTTTGCCCTTTAAACTTTTTATTCTTATTTCTACCGAACCAATGCTGAAACTTCCGACTCGCTATTCCTGATTCTGATCTAGCGAGTCCACTTTCAAATTTTCTCTTTTTCTCACTCTACTCCTTTGCAGCTAACTTCTGATCACTCTCTATCACCAGGGCAGCTTGAACTACCGAAGTATATGTCTTGAGTTGTAAGGCTACAACTCCACTTCTTATTTCTGGCTTCAACCCTTGTTGAAACCGCTTCGCTCGTGGGCTTCTGAACTTACATATTTCGGTGCTATACGGGCCAATTCCATAAACTTCGCTTCGTATTCCGTAACACTCCTATTTCCTTATTTCAACTCCAAAAATTCCATCTTCATTTGACTTTGGAGACAGGCTGGAAAGTATTTTTCCAAAAACAATTCTGTGAATCTGGCCCAGGGAACTGGACCTTCTCCTTCTAGGGCTCGCGTAGATTCCCACCAATAATTCGAATCATTCCTCATAAAATAACTAGCATAATCAGTCTTTAAATCCTCACTCACCTTAGTGAGCGCAAACGCCTTTTCCATTTCCTTTAACCATATCCTGGCAGCAACAGGATCTACTTCTCCTTTAAACTCTGGGGGCTTCACTGCTTGAAAAGACTTAAAACTAACACCTTGATTTGCCCCTCTCATCTCATGCTGCTGTTGGATTTGTAGTTGCTGCTGTTGGATTTGCTGTTGTTGTTGCTGTATGAGCTGTTGTTGTTGCTGTTGCAATTGTTGTTGCAGCTGCTGGAATTGTTGTTGCTGTTGGGCCACCTGTATAGTCTGCTGACGCAACAAGTTCATCAAATCACTCATGGAAGGATCCCCACTAGATCCGTTATTGGGCTGAGAATTTCTCTTTAGTGGCATCTCCTGAAACATAATAGTCATATATATAAGAAAATGGATTGCTCCAGCAGTTTATATTCATGCATCAGGAGAGCGTTGCCACTAAGACAATATTCTCATCCCCCATTATAATTGGATCCATCCTAAGTGAATGATTATAATCTAAAAATGCCAGCAACAGAATCAACAATAACAATAACAACAATAATAGCAACGCATAATATATAAAAACTGAAAAACAAGATAAAGCAGCTACAATACAATAACCAACAGAATCCAACCGGTAGAACTGAAAATCCAACTACAAAGAACCATTCGAATACACACCAAAATTGGTTGTCATAACAGCCTCGCCTACTACAAACTATCGCAACATAATGTACATATACAAAGTAAATAACCACAGAACTCCTAAAAGTCAATTATGAGCTCTGCATCCCTCTACTGCAACTCTGTCTAGTCTCTACCACTGCCACCAATGGAACCTAGCTCAAACACTATCCAGTTCACTAGATCCTGATACTGCACAGCTCTGAACTCTGAACTAATGAAACGGTCAACAGATCTAGCCCTCTCTACAGCCATCTGGGTCAGTGCTCTCACACGGGCTCGCACCTCAGGGGAAGGGGCAGAAATACCCTGAAATGGTGCAATAGGTACCTGGTCCAACTGGGCAGCAAACTCTGGACTTTGGTCTCTGATAAAGGAAGTATTCACCGCCCTATGCACATGATAAGGGATCGGTGAAGAAATACCACTAGGGGCCACAGGAGGTGCCGGAGGTTTCATCATGGAAGAACTGGGACCGTAGCCAGGAGGGAAATCCCTGACAGTAGACACAGACCTACGTACCCAACGGGGATGAGGACCAGATCCAGGAATGTCACGAGGTACATAAGAAGGAACTGGTGGAGGAGGCATAGGGGTCTCCTCGGCAACAGCATCAAGGGGTTTCTCCGTATCTGAGCTATCCGAATCAGAAGCTCGAGATGGAGAACTCGAAATCGCAATAGGCCACTGCCAACATAACAAATATACAGGCCAGACACAACCAGGTCAAGGCAATTCTATCAAAACATTTAATAGATGCCAGGGTAACGCCACCGGAACCCTCGACTGACTCTAAAGGTTTGCTCCTCTATATGAGTTGCTGACTCACACTTAAAGACTCACGTTATCACCTACTTGACACAATCCCTAACCTGAATCAGGGTCTTGAACCTGTAGCTCTGATACCAACTGTGAAGGCCTCAACCCCGGGGTCAGGAGTTGACGTCACTAAACATAATTTCCAAAAATATAAACAACAGAATTATTATTAGAATATATTAACTTGACCCCAAACCAAGATCCGATCCAGATTTAAGTATAATTCAGGTTCTCAATAATACAAACTATTTATTCACTATCTAAGACACACCGACTTTATTCAGCAACTCTTCAGACCTCATGGTCCGATACAAACTACCTCAGAAGAGCCAGGTCCAATAGGGGCGGGAACACAGGTCGGTCTGACTGATCTTCTAGACATCTGCGAAATATACATAACAGTTTGCAAGGGTGAGCATAATCGCTCAGCAGTACCAAATATGAATAACAGATTAAAACAGTAAAGTAACAATAATGGGAACAAAGCTGTAATCATGATATCAACATTTTATAATGATAATCAAAGTAACCGGATATCACTAATTAGCATGCTTTATGAAATCAACATTATAGTGTGCTGCGTAATACCAGAGTCCAATTTTAGCATGCTAACCATTTTATAAAACCGCTGTATCAATCAATCATGCTTTCATATAATTCACAAATCCCAATCAGATACATAGCGGATATGTGAAGACAGCTGATCAGGCTATCAACACCAGACGGCTCTAACTGCCATCCCATTTACCTGTTCCGGAACTCAGAGACTAGCTAGGTCTCTGACCTGCTGGACTAATCGGTTTTATAATGCGCGCAACCGAATTAGCCTCTTACGCCACCTCAATAGGCCTACTCTGGCTCCAATGTATCCCATATCTGACCGTTTTATCCAGTTTTCAAAAACACTTGTACCTATCTCATTTTCAAAATCATTTATCTAGCCAGCACATATATAAAATCCATTTCGCAAATCATTTCATTTGAGACAGGTACCTTTCGAAGTTACTTTTCCCCAAAACAATTCGAAAACATAAATTTTATAACTATAGGGGATACGTAACTTAAAACATTTCTGTTCCATTACGAGAATAAAACATTTAGCTATCCATATACACTGAACCATAAAAGAATGGTCAGGGGTACTTGCCTTGCAACGCTTTACAAACCCTAATAGCTTTCACGTTGACTTCGATCTTGGAACGACTCGATTGGGATCTACAATTACAGAATACCCTAATTAGTTATGCCGACATGCTTGATATCCTCTAATCCTAATAACCCAAATCCGATAACCGACTCGTATTATTATTATACACACAAACCCGTAATCACATAGTCATATAGTCGGAAATATTGTTAGGGTGACACATAAATATGTATTTTCGAACATATTTTTAGGAAATTTTGGCAGCATCTTCTTTATTTATAAGACTACCCGTCGATTGCAATCGACGTCAACAATTCTCAACCATCCACAATATTATTTTATCCTTTTACACAACTTACACTCCAATACCAATCACAATTAATTATTTACGTCCGAAAATATTTTACAAAAAATCATTTTATTTATTTATAAAATTTAGGACTCAGAACATCGTCATCACCGTCCACCGTCGACTCACCGAAGTTCATCGTCAACGGCGGCACAATTTATTGGCGCCCGATATGATACGGGTTCCCAATAAATTATACCGATTAATATTATTTCCCGCAAAGAAAGTTTTAATTTCACGAATACTAATCATTTATTTTCCTGCAGAAAAGAAAATAGTAATTAAAATTATAACAGTTAGCCCACTGCTTTCAAAGCCCAGCCCAACAGTCAACCCAACTGCAAGGCCCAACAAAGAAACCAAGCAACAGAGAACAGAATGGAGCGCCGCACCCGCGGCGGGAATACGACAACACACGGCCGCCCACACACACCAGCACACCAACACACACACATATTTACACACACACATATTCACACACACACATATTCACACATACATACACAATCACGCACACATAAATATATATATAAAGGAATGAATCGACTGGAAATCGAACAGAAGAACCGAAAATAATTACCGGAACTGGAGGCCGAAGAATCACCGGGAAAAAGGAAGAAGAAAAATGGAAAGGAAATGAAGTGAATCGGAGAAGAAGAAGCCGAGAGCACAGGGCAAAGAAAGAAGAAAAAAAACAACCGAGATAAAAGAATAAGGTTGAGGGAGTGTAAGATGTTGTGAACACGTGTCCTGCAAAATTGGATACGTGTTAACTTCTTAATATAAGTTGTTAACACGTATCCCTGAATACTCAGGGGCTCGATTTTTAAGCCGAATTCTTATATTTTTTTTTACGAAACAGAATACGATTTAAATGTATTAGAAAAATCTCGAAATACTCTTAAAATTTCAGAAATTTCCCGAAGTTTACAAAAACATAATTTCAAAATTTTTAAAACAATTCTTAAGGTACTCTTGGTACCCAAATAATGAAATGACACGCGGTGAAACAAATCCCAAAAATTTTCAAAATAATTTTAAAATTCTTCGTATAATACGAATTTAATAAAATATAAATTTCATAATTTTTAAAGATTCCCATAATTAAATATGGATTTTAGCATTTAACACACTCAGAAAATTATTTAAAAAATGAATAATTAACGAAATATTGATTTCTCAATTTTATAAAGTCCTAAAAATAATTATTGAAATTATAAAATTAGAAAACCAATTTTAAAGACAACCCAAATATTTATGGAATTAAAATTACCATAAAATCACTTTTACAAGCAAAATAAATCATGTAACTCACTAATAAATCTCACAATTCAATCCCACTTATCAACCAATCATAATTAATTAAATAATAATCAATAACCGCTGCCAAAAACCATTATACACATTTTATTTATTTACTTAAACCTTTATTACACTTCCACATAAAATAGAATTAAAATAAAAATACACGAGTCGTTATAAAAGAAGCCCTAAGAATAAGGTTGGAGAGGTGAGTGAATCCCATCCTAGCCACACTGCAGTTTCCCAACAAACTTTAGTGATTAATAAGGACAATAGCTCATTGCTAGTTGCATCCTCCCAAAAGGATGTGACTATTGAACAAAGCTCTCAGCCAAGAGCACAGGACAAAAGGGTAAGGGACACAAGCTCACCCTAAACCTATGCTAGAAAGAAGAAATCCAAACACATTGGGGATACACAGGATGCACACACAGTGCCTACTGCAGTCAAAGACTCAGTACATGCACCTTCTCAAAGTCAGTTTGATGTGGCTCCAATAAATATGGAGTCACAGCCAAAATCTTTAACTATAGAAGCACCAAACACACTAAATGCACCCACACATTCACTAGATGTAGATATGATTCATACATCAATTCCCCATTCTCCATCTTTAACTCTCATGGAGGAGCCAAAAATCCAAGCAAGTGAGCTTGCCATTTCTTTCTGAGTCTACTGAAACATCTGTGCAAAATCTCAAATCAATCACCACGGATTCGACCGTAGTCTCTACTCCAAACTCTATCAATTCTTCTATCTCGGTGGATATTGTTCATCCGTCGACTAGTGATTGTATCTCGACGGATGTGCTTAACATCAGTCATCCATTAAAACTCCCAACTACTATTTCGACGGATGTTCCTCATTCGTTGAATATTACTGCACCACTTCAAACTTCAACAAATGTTACCGGTGCAGATGATCTAGTAGTTGTATAATCACTCTTAGGATTGAGGGAAGGGAGTGAATTGAGTGAGTGAGTGGAGTCCCACCTTAGTATGTGAAGGTGAGGGTGTGAGGGTGGAAAGCCAAGGGGAGCCCTTGATGAAAAAATAGAGAGATTATGAGAGAAAAGCAGGTACAGGAGAGATAAGGATGGAACTCATTGCTAGTGAGTTAATGAATGTCAGTGATGCAGAAAAAGAGAGATTATTTTAGCAAGAATATCATGCTGTAATAGACTCTATCTCTTTGGATGCTGAGACATTTAAATCCTATTCCAGCATATCAAATTCTAGCTAGACAGGGCAATGAGGATGCTGAGAAGACTTTGAACCTGGTGCACAATACTGCTTCTATGCAAAGGGCTAAAGATGCCATCACAGTCATTCTACCCACAGCTGGTGATGATGTTGACTATGAAACTGGTGGTTCTAAGGATATTTTTAGGGATGATGAAGGAGAGTTCATGGACATAGGGGGAGAAGCAGGCCCCAGCTCAAGCTCAAACATTTCATCTTGGGTATTTTCCAAAGAGTGTGATGAGCATCATTTCAAATCTACTCTCTTTCACATAATTTAACAAACTCAGACAGCTCTTCAAGCCACTACAAATGCCAACACCAAGCGACTTCTTCAAGCACATCTAGACTCTCTTCAACTCCACCAAATCCAATCTCTCCAACACAATCTAGAGGTAACTGCACTGTAAATTGAAATTGGTCAGATCAAAAAGGATGTTGCTGAAAGATTGGAGGCCAAGTTTCCTGACACAACCATGCTAGACATCAATAGGAAACTGAGGAAAAACTATCATCTAGACACCAAAGTGGACTCCTTGGACAAAAGACTCAATAATCTAGAGACTTCAATAACTGCAATCCATTTACATCAAGCCCAACAAACTCAATTACTTCAGAAATTGGTGGTTGCACAGGCCTCAACCTCCACTCAACTTGATGCTAATAAAAAAAGGGAGAAAGATATGGCTCCATCTAGTCAAAGGAGTCAAAAAGTGAGGGGGAGAAAGTGCTTAAAATTCAAGTAAGCAAAGTAATTGTTCCAGCAATTACTTTTCCAAAGCCACCAGTCTTTGACAACATTGATCTTATCAAGATAGCAGCTGCTAAGTTCGAATCAAATGAGAAATCTAAACAGCTTGATGTTGTAGCAGTTGAGAAAGAACTGGATGATAATTGGAAGAAGGTTGATGAAGAAATTCAAAAGAAGTTTGGTCCAATTGAGAAGAAAGACAAGGTCTTTTCTCACTTCTCTCAATTGAGATAAATTTCAGTAAATGAAACAAGCCTAGGGAACTTAGATAGGGGTCAACCCTCAACAATCAATTCTCCAAAGACCAATGGGATTTTTAAGCCCAAAAGAAATTATCCAAAAACCTCAAAAAAATATCCATTGGACCTATCATATGAAACCCCTAGGCCAGACGAAAAGAAGCTGCTTGGAAGGTCTGTAACTTTCTTCAAAGACCCTAGAGACTCGGTGCTAAAGAAAAGGATTCCTAAATCTACAGAAATGGTAAATTAATCTGTGTAGTGGCTGGACATTCATAATTTGCAGAGGCCAAGAAAGAGGAAAAGGTGAGGCTCAAACAACAACAAAAGCAAGCTGCTTTAGAAGCCAAGAACCAGGCTAAGAAGCCTGTAGTCACAGAAACTGTTTTGCCAACTGAGAATTTGGGTGAAGGAAAGAAAGAAGAACCAAAGCAGATAAAAAGAAAGTTTAGATACAAGATACATGCAAAGAGGAAGATAAATTTTGATGAAGACAAGGAAGACTACATGCCAGCCCAATCTACAACTTCAAGTCAACCAGCCATTCCTACAGTGAAGGAGGCTGAATTCAAGGTTGATCCCAACATCACCTTTCATGGTGATCCTATTGTTTCAAAGGATGAGCCTGTAGATTAGGACAGCTTTTCTCTTCCTGATCTAAACCTCCCCATCTTTGCTAAACAAAGGAAGATAAAAGAAAGAGTGGTCAAAATAGTCAAGCCTACCAAGCTCAAATCCAAGCAAGTGGCCAAACCCAAACCTATTGTCAACAAAGGAGATCAACTCTTCATATGTGATAACAAAGAATTCGCAGACATTAATGTAAATCTGAATGAGCTTGAAGAAGTCATATTTATTGATGCCTACAAGCACCTTCCAGAGAGATTAGTCTTCAGGTATAGGGGTGGTAAAGAAATTACATGGCCACTTCACAGAATTCTCCATAAAGGCTACTCAACTCTAGTGACTTTCTTCTCCTCAATTAAGAAAAACTTTGGATTCAACATAGTGGCCAAAAAAATGGTACTAAAAAGATTGAGGAGATAAGAAATAGCTGGAGAGGACCAAATGCACTCCCAAGAGTATTATCTATTCCTTTCACTGGAGATAGGGTGCATTTGAGGCCATACTGGATCATGGAGTTCAAGGATGAAAAGAACATTAGAAGATTATTTAGACTGGAAGATCAGCTAAAGATTGCAAGCAATGAAACTCTAAAAGAAATGCAAAAGAAGATGGATCTAACAAATAATAAAGAATCAGAATTTTACAGACAACTCCAAAACAAGATTGAAGAGAATGATGTGAAGCTAGAAAAGAAGCCAAGGCAATCAAGGAAATGATCTTAATTTGCTCAGTCTAGAGGAGCACCTTGTAAATGATCTGTAAGACACTCTACAAAACTTTCTTTGTGAGAAATTTTCAATAAACTGCATCACTTGAAATTTTAATCTACTGTACTTCATTCTATCTTCATAAAGTATTTTATTATCATCAAGTTCTCTTAATTTATGGCTACAATTCTAGTAGACATAAATTGGGGGAGATTATTAGGAATATGTTTTGTACTTGATGATAACTTGAACAAAACACTTAGTAGATTTTAGTTAAGTGATTTTGTAGCTTTCAATAGATGATCATTTTCAACATTCGTTGAAAGAGTAGCTTATGTAATAATAAGACTAGTAGCATATTTCTTCATACACTACGCCATAAGTGGGCTATTGTAATGCCTAAATGGTGTTGTAATAGGCCCCAAAAGCGTTACAATAGGTCTATTGTAACACCAGGGGGCGTTACGTATACGAGCATTACAATAGACACCCTATTGTAACACTTTACTGATCTATTGTAACAGAGAAGAAAATGTTACAATAGGCACCTATTGTAACACTAACTGGCCTAAATGTAACACAAACTGAGTGATACAATAGCTTGATCAAGATTGCATAAGTGGGACCCACAAGGAGGGGCCATGTGGCCCCTCCTTGTGGGTCCCACTTAAACTATTGTAACACTAGGTTTTATCTATTATAACACCAATTTTTTTAGTTAGGAAACACTGGAATATGTGTATTGGAACACTAGTAACATATATAATGTAACATTATATGTAAACAAATGTTACACTATAACAAGCAAATGTAACGGTAATTCTAAATATTTTTGAAATATAAGGTTTGTTTTTAGAACAATCCATAATCAACAAAAACATCAAATCTGAGTACATAAGAGTCTCAGCTCTGCAAACCAAACAACTACATAACAAAACATTCTCCAAACCATCTCCAACTTTAACCAAAGTACTACAAAAAGTCTCATCACAACGCCAACGACAACCAAATACTACATTATTAATTCTAAACACCAAGGCAGGAGAGTCTAATCTCGCTAACACCAACAAGTACGACATAACTACTACACAGTCAAGTTTATAAATACCAGGGCAGGAGAGAACAAAAGTAACCAAATACATGATAAATATGAAACTTAATAATATATTTAACAAGTGGGCTTATTTAAGAATTGGCGCCTGCTTGAGTGGTGGGAGTGATTGGAGTGCCATTGTCGTCGTGATCGCTTGAGATGGTAGCGCAAAAGTCTCCAATATCATACTTCATACTAGGATTCGCCTCTGCTGGTATTTTCAGCATCCAAGCCATGTTCTCCTGGACTAATCTGTTTACCATGGCTTCCATTTCACTCTCCAGATTTTAATATATCTTTGTGGTCAACTCATCAACGGTAGGTTCGGGAATAGATGGATTGTTTTCTGAGGCAAGTATTGTACCTTGCCTTCCCACCAACCAATCTCGTCCATGTTTTCCACTGGGAAGCATCGCGTCGGCATCATTTCCTTCTTTCAGCATCTCATCAATGGAATCCTATAAGACAAATTTGCATAAATTTGTTAACGGACAAACTAAGTTTTTTTTATTTACAACTAAATATAGCTGCAATTCTTCAATGAACTATATGAGAAATTTACTTAAATTTGTTACAGGTAAAACAAACTCAGGTTCATTATCTACAGCTAAATTTACTTACCATTCTATTCTGAATTGCATCCTTGTTTGTCTTATACTTGCGCCCTTTTTTGTGCTTGCGACTTTTGAAATAAACTTTATCTTGTGATGGGGAGGCCTGATTTGGGTCTTTGGTTTTTTGACATGTACCAAAAATAAAATGACAAATAAGGACTACATTATCATAAATGTGAAACAAAAACTAAAAACAATAATGATATATGGGCCAAGAAAATATCAATCTGATTAATAATAATCAGAGCAACTAATTTTAATATTAATCTGATTAATTATTAGTCTGATTAATAATCTGACGAATAATGAGACTATATTTTTTTTGCAATTATACCGAAATCGAACAATTTCACTTTTACAATAAAATAATGTCATACCGGTTTCTCTTTAACTTCAGCAAGAGTTTTACGACCAAGTTTGTGGGGGTCAGTATAGGAATTACGACGGGCTGTATTTTCCTGTGCAAGTACCTGTTATAAATAAAAAAAATCAAATCTCATATCTCAACTCATATTTATATTGGATGCCAAACAGATAAAGCTAAAATTATTGACCTGAACTTCTTCGTCTGCCCAATACTTCAATAAAGCCTTAAAATCTTCAAGTGGAATTTCATGTGGCCTGTTTTGAATCCGTTTCTCGTCATTGTCATATTTTGTATAATCTGCCTTTTTTACACGTGACTTGTGCACTCTCCAAAGAGTATTAAGTGTCTTGTTTAAAATACTTTTCCCCTTGTGTAGGAATATCATACCTATCCTATAATATGCCAAACATAAACTTTGCATTATCTCAATGCACATGTACTAATAAGACTGAAATTTCAGGCTAATTGGTAAAACTGAGAATACTAGAGTATATTGCACCATATTCTTCTTCAATTCTTGTGGAACGACATGCCAGTTTACATGAGTAAGCGACACATGATCCTTGACTAGTGCCCCCAGAAAATTACTCAACTCAGATCTAATCTTCCTTTCTCCAATTGGCTAACCCCGTTTACTGAATTTAATGACTGGCTTCTCATTAGCACTCCTACCAAGAACTTTTAACATTTTTGTCCGTCCTCGAGGTTTTTTAGGACCTGGACACATATGAACAATATAATAGAAAATTGCGGGTCCTAGTTGTTATATTATTGTTAATAATCTTATAAGAACATACTCAGGTGTCATCTTTATTACCTTTTTCAACAACTTCCTGGGCATTTTGTAAACTCGACTCACCAACATCCTCTATCATTGGATCAGCTTCAAGATTCTGCATCTGAACATCGCTCCTAAATTATCTTCGAAACTGGTCCCCGTTTCACAACCCTTAAAATCCGTAGATTTTTTACTTTGGCTTGTGAAATCTTACAAATCCACTAGACATGTAAGAAAGAAGGCCCTCTGCAAATTAGATGATCGTAAATTACATCTTGACGATGCCACATACGATGATTACAATCTTTGCAAGGGCACTTCATTTCATCACCTTTGGAAAAAAGAGGAAATGCATTTTCCACAAACAATTGCATCCCCTTTTATACTCTCTGCTGGATCTTGGAAGTCATATCCAGTTATTCAGATCATTATCAGGTTACATTTCTAAAACCTAGGCCCTTTCCAAGATTGCATCTATAAAGCCGAATCAATTAAATATATACATCATACCGATATTCATAGTAAAATAGCAATACAAACATAACAAAAAATTTATATATACAATATTTAACATTGTATTCCTTTTCTTCATGATACATGACATATATATAAACATTATTAAATATTATTAAAATAGAAATATATAAACATTATTAAAATACACTTATACCACTATATATCCCTAATCATTTACACTATATTTTCTATTTTAATTCAATAAATACTATCACTGGTTAAAATATAAGTTTTAAGGTTAGAATTGTTATTTAATTTTCTGATTTAGTTAGCAATATAATTCTTACACAAAATATATATAATTAAGTATGGCTATTGCTCGTAATAAAAAACAGAAAAGTAGATCAGGGCTATTAGATGACCTATCCTATCTCAAATCGTACAAAATATAAATAATCGAATTTAGTCTATCTCAAATTGTACAACACACCTATAAGGGTGGACTAGGGCCATTAGATGATATGCTCTATCTCAAATCGTACAAAAAACATATAATTGAATTAGTACAAAATATAAAATACAAAATACATATATTCTGGTTTAATATATGTAATAACCTAAGCCATGAATAAACATATTTCCACAACTTATAACTCTCATTATTACTAATCAGTTCACAAAAAGCGTGAGATAGTGCGGAACTAGCAAAAGGATGTATAAACATAACAACTTTCTCACATCAAAACAAGAAGCACATTTTGCAATGTTCTAATTTACCTCATCGGTAGGAGGAATATCAAAAAGAATATAGTTATTTGAACTGACATCGAATCGCATTACATTAACATTTTTGACACTTTCATAGAACAATCAAAAAATACCAAAACATACTAAATATCAACTTAACAACAAATAAAAAAATAAATCAAGTAAACATATAAATCAATTATGACAAGAAAAATAAACAATACACACATGCATATGACTAAAGACCCAAGTGAATATCAAAACCCAAGTATAAGTACATACCTTACTGAAAGCTTTAACTCCCAACTCTAAATGAGGAAAAGCCCCAATTGTAAAGCCCTAATCGACTGAAATTTCACAATGAAAGAAAAGACATTAGTACGGGCAAGTAAATATGTTTAAATTGGAGAAATTTAACAATGAAGTATGTTAACAATTACCGGTTAATCAGAGCAAAAACAGAAAAGCCCCAATTTCAAGACTTGCAAAAAAATGAAGAAATTAGTGCGAGCCTTTAAATTAGAGCAAAATAATGTGGGTATTCAAATATCAGATCCAAGAGACTCCAATTTCTTCTTCAAGAGACGAAGAAATTTTGTGTGTTAGTTTAGATCGAAGAAATTTCAGAGAGAGAGAGAGTGAGTGTAGGAGTGAGTGACGGTTTTGTGTTACTTTTTTGTCTAAGTCCCGACAATATGTAATTTGGGGGGGAAATTGCCGCTTTTTTTTCCTAATAATATTTAGTAAGTTTTAAATTTTAATTTTTTTTAAAAAAACTTTTAATAATTAAATTATTATTTATTAAATAATGAACCACCAAAATTACTTTTTTATTTATTTATAATAAATTTCATAATTTGTAGGTAATTTAATGTTACATTCCCGATTAATTAATAATACAGAATATAGTTTTACTACTACTTTTGTAGTAATATTTCCACTATAAAATTTTTAAAAAATAAAAAGTACCTAATGTAACACCAGGTGCTAGTGTTACATGTTGTGCAACACCAACATTTCATTATAATAGTAGATTTATAGCTATTGTAACATTGCAAGCGAGGTGTTACAATAGGCCAAAAATCTCATAGCTAATGTAACGCTCCTTGTAACACTTATATTACAGTAGCCCACTTATGGCGTAGTGATACTTGGATAGCTTAGTGAACTAGATGTTGTAGATTGTCCAAGCTATGTTAACTACTAGATTGATATGCAAGATAGGATGGTTAATTGTAAATATTAGATGCCTTGTAATATTGTGTAAATGAAGTAGAGTTAGCTATCAAGAAGATGATTTACAAAGCTTCAACGGATGATCAACATAAGTCTCGACGGATGATCAACATAAGTCTCGACGGATGATCAACCTGAGTTTCAACAGATGATCAGACAAAGTTCCAACGGATGATCAATCTAAGTTCTAACGGATGTTCAAAATCAAAAGAGCAGTTGATAGTGACTTGACAGTCACATGCGTTGGATAGATGCAAATGGAATATGGCAGCCTGTTTGAAGGTTTTAGAGAACAAAGAAGCATTTCCATTTCCATGCTAAACATGTGTTATTCAAAGATGCTGGAAAGAGAAGTGTAGAAACATGAAGTTAGACTAGATATAATTTATCTTATTATCTTGTCTTATTATCATTTCACTTGGTGATATATAAACCAAGGGTATCAAGCTGAATAGAATTCAAGTTAGTAAGCTTTTTACTAGATAAATAGATAAGGCAAAATCTGTTAAGAATTTCTCTGTTTTTGCATTTTCAACTGCTAAGCAGCTGTGAATAATTTTGTTACATAGAGTTCACAACTCAATATATATCTCTGGTGGAAAAGTTCAATCCACCAGAAAGTTTTTAAATACTTATATTTATTTACTTTGTGCTTTGATTTCAATATTACTTTCATTCCGCACCTAGCTAAATCAAACACAGATATATATTTATAGAAGAACAATTCTTGAAATTTAAAAAGAAGCTAAAATTACATCCAACCCCCTTCTATAATTCGTGTTTAGATTGTTTGGGAATAACAGACACTACAATGGGTCTTAACTTTTAGAAACAGTTTTACGGAACCAAAGAACATTGGCTATATTTTTTGAAACTCTACATTAGTAAAACTCCACATTATATATTTTCATATAAAAATACTATTTTCTAGTTATAACAACTTAAATAATTATAACATGCTATTTTTAAATATAGTTTATTAAATATAGCCAATTGTGTTGAAGCACGTCATCTTACATGTTCAGCAAATTTTATTAGTAATTTATACTATTTTAGCCGACCAATTTAGTTAACACCGTTGAAGATGCTCTTATAACATCAAATTCATTTCCCCAACGGAGCTCTGCATAATAATTTAGTTTTGTTTCATGTTCACAAATATTTAGCTATGTACTTGTTCTTGCCTAACATAATATTTAGCACCATTTATTATTTGAAACCTATATTTAGATACAATAACAGGTAGACCTAGAAAAATGAGCCTAAATCCAAAAAACTGAACTGAATATCATGTAATCAAGATTCGAATCATATAATTTAATAATAATCTGAAATAAACCGATCCAAAAATTAACTGAAGCAAAAATGATTTGAAATAATAGATCTGATGATAACTTCGAACGGATCAAAACTGAATAATATACTATATGAACTGAATATGACCCAAAATATTCAATCTGATAGAAATCCGAATAACAAAAATGATATAATAGAGTTTAGTTTAGTTATTACTCCCTCTGCCCACACATTTTTGTACGGTTTTTATTCTCATATTTGGCATGCATTTTAAGGCTATTATAAGTATATTTTTATAAGTTATTTTTAAAATTTTATTTTTTTGTATAAAAATTTGAACATTACATTTTTATTTAGAAGAAAAAATATTTTAAAAAAATTTAGACAACTACATTATATAAAAGGATTAAAGTGTGTGTCAAGCCCCATTCTACAATGTAAAGAATTGAGTAGGACGAATGGAGTATAGTTTAACGGGTCATAACTTAAAATCCATGTACAATAATTATTAAGAAAATTCCTTATTTATAAGCGAGAAATTCATACTTAATTTTTTTAATATTTATGCTAACATAATTATTTGGTCATTATTTATTGAAAAAGTACGCAGGTTATATTAAAAATGTTATATCTAATAAAAAGTGATTTTTAAAAGTCTTGCAAACTAAAAAAATGAATAAATTACTCATTCCGTCCACCTCATTCCTTTACAATTTGGAGAAAGAGCATCTGACATGAATTTTAAGGTGCGTATAAAGTATAGTTACATAACTTTTACATGTTTTGTGTTTGAATAAAAACTGAATGCTTAAATTTTTATTCGAAAAAAATATATTTAAAAATATGTCATATAGCTATACCTTATATGTACGTTAATTTTTTATCCACATTTGATCCCATCCGAATAGTCTCCAAATTTGTCATAATCTGAAAGTAGATCTGATCCGAAACTAATATGATCATGAACCGTTCCGATTATTCGAATTGACAGGTCTGATAGCAAGTACACTATATTATGTTATTTTTGTTATCAATGTGATATCATAAAAGAGATCTTTTTCTTGAGTAATACGGCTTATAGGATCTTACAACTAAGTATATGTTCTAAGATATTCTTGGGGTGAGAAAGAGTTGAGGGAGGACAAATATAAACTCTTAACCACTAAAGTTATCCAATCGTGCTTCATAAAATATATATTTAAGTCCTAAAGACGTGCAAATACAGGCCCTTGTGCATATATTTATGATTTTAAAGGTCGTTGATAGTTCTAGACTTCTAGTAAAAACTCTAAAATTAACTTAAATCAATCTCTTCCATCATGAGTGTCTTTTATCATTTGTTGATAGCATTCACATAGACAATTTAAAATTAAAATTTTAAATTGAATATATGATTAGAGAAAAATATTATAAAATAAAGGCCAAGGTTGTTGTTTTTAACTCTTTTAGAGTGTTACATAAATAACGATTTTGAAAATTACTTTTTTCCCTCATTTATTTTCTGCACTCAGTATTACATTTATTTTATTAATTTATGTGGCTTTTCTAAAAGGTTGGGCCACGTCTATGCTTTTATCTAGCTGGACCAAGATTTTTCTTGAGTTTTTTTGGCCCGGTCAGCTAAGGATCTTGGGCCCTGAATATATTGTGCCTTCATAGGGTACTCGAATTCAGATCAGATATCTTTAAGACAAACCCTGATTTGGGAAGCAGTTTTACCATCCTTCCGCCTCGTACCTCTTCTCATCACCCTTCCACTCATCGTCCTCTCCAACCTAAAACAAGTCACATACAATCTAAAATATGAAATTTTTGGGGTGTTGGTGATCGTTGTCGTACATACCCTCAATTTACATTTACATAATGAACTTTCCTCCTCTGCTTATGAAGTCGCTTCATCTTAATTTTATCGGAATCAACTCGGTAAGCCATTATTTAAATTGATTTGTAGCATATGTAATTGATGAATAATTCTTTTATTATAGATTTTCAATTCTACCCAAAAAAATTATATTTAGTTTTCTTAAGCATGATCTTTTGTTTGAATGTATTTTATGTTAATAAAACTAAAAACTGAAACTAATATAAAACCCAATCACATGTAATTTGTTTATTAAAAAGAAATATAAAAAATGGTAATTTTTAGATTTTAATTTAATTTAGGGGTTATGATAAAGAGAACTATACGTTGTGCGACTTTATATTTTTGATTTATATTGCCATCGCAATTCTTTAAGATCTGATCTAGATATATTTTGATAGCCTACTATGGTACAATATATTAACATGATTTTTATAAGTCCTTTTTGTCAAATCCGTATATTTTACATCTGTAAGATTTCCAAATTTAATCCCTAAACAATTTTAACAATACCCATCTATTTTATATTTTTACTGGATGTTACCTACAGAAAACCAGACATAAAATAATGAAAAAAAGTGCTTTATCACTTGTATTTCAACCTCATCATGCCTCAGTTGTCTTTCAACCTCATCCTGACATACATTTGCTTCCTCAGCATCAACTACCTTATGGTAAGTACTTGCACTACGACAGTGTAACATCTAACTTTATGATTACAAAATATGGTACTTGTACTGTTTAGTATTAATCGCGATTGCAACATATATGAACACATCCTTTCTCGTGTTTATAATGAGGGTAGTCTTAGGCACATCCGTTTACCTTTTTTCGTGTTTATGACGGGGGTATCCCTAGGCACATATGTATACCTTTTTTATCGTGTCTATGATGGATTTAACCTTTGCCATATTTTATACCTTTGTTTTCGTGTTTATGATGGGGGTAGCTCTATGCATATCTGTCTACCGTCTTATCTTCTTTCTCATGTTTATAATAAGGAAAGCCTTAGGCACATCTATATTTTTTTTCTTATGTCTAGTACTTCTGATGTGAGAAGTTATAGGCATAGATATATACACTTTTTATATAATGATTTAGGTCGTGTTTCACGGAATGTTTTTTATCAGGTGCTACAGGCACATTGGCACTTCACATAATTTTTTTATCTTGTGCTCAAGGCATGTTGACCATACACTGGATTATTTTCTTATTTAGATTTGGATGTGGTTTAAATGTTTTGTTTAAGAATGTGTAAAATTTGCTAGTTAGATTTGGATAAAATTTGTTAGTTTTATTTGAATATGGTTTGGATTCAATATTTGTTTTAGATTAAATTTAGAGTTGGTTTGGGTTGATTACTGTGTTTGATTTTAGATTTGCATATAATTTATTTGGATATAGTTTTAGAATTGATATTGTTTACGATGGTTGCAAATTTGTTTTACTTTTGAAGTTGTTTTGTTGGTTATTGGATTATATAAGGATGGTTCGTGACTCCGATTTTGGAATTTGTTTGGATGATCTATTTCTTGATATTGTAGTTTTAGATTCATTTGGATGCAAGACTACATTTCTTGGTTGGAAAACTCATAAGTTTGAGAGAATTATAACTTATATGAATTTTTATTATTGAATAGTTCCTTGTTAGAACAATTTCTTTTATTATTATTTAAATGTTGGCTAT
>NW_027421313.1:0-17538 GCF_009905375.1 Apium graveolens | reverse complement strand
GACATATTTTAATAACAATTTGATTAAAAATATATAAAAAATACTATTTAGAATTAAAAAATTGTTTCATTATTTCGTATTTGTGACTACATTCGGTCGTAGATGTGCTTTGATTGCTAATAAATAGCGCGCCAAAACTTTAAACAACTTATAAAATAAAAAAATTATTGGCGACGGACCTCGATCGCAGAAAGCCACTGGTCGCCGCCTTTATTGGTCTCCGGTTTAGCTATTGATTAAAGTCCGATTTTGTTGCTGGTGTGGCATTTTCTGCAACCAACGTCGGTCGCAAATAAAAATCAATAGCTAATAAATTACCGCCAGTTTTTCACGGTTTTTTTAATGGAATGATTTAATATTTCTGTCCTATTAGCGACCACCGGCCGTCGCTAAAGTCCGGTTAGCGACGACTTTGCCGCGGTCGCTGAAACCCGTCGTTGATCCAAAAAAATAGCTACTGATTTTGCGGTCACTGATAAACTTGGTCGCAGATAGACATTTTTATAATATTAATTATAATATACTCCTCGTTACTGTTCTTTATTACTTGACATCCCATGTCATGCTGTGTATCTATTCTCCTTTTCATTGACAAAAGAAATATAAACAAACTATAAAAAATTATAAAAAAGCGAAAATATAGCAAAAAATATTATACTTATAATCGCGTACCTGCAAATAAAATAAGATTCCCCTTTGTAAAGCAAATAATTGAAGGAAAAAAGAAATGAAAAATAAGTGAGGCTTCTAATATTATTTTTTATTTTTATAATTAAGCATGCAGGTATTAACCCATTTCTACTGTATAATAAAAAAATAAGAGATAGTGAATTTAAGCATAAAGTTATTATATGGTAATGAGCTAATTACCCAAGTCTTACAATAATATTAAATTATAGTATAAGTTTAGTTACCCAAAATAAAGAAACAAGTATATATGTAGCTCAGTGTTGATGTTATCAAAATATAATGAAATGGGCATTTAACTCAATTGATTGGGGTCATATGTTTGCACACATGTCACTACAAAAAAACGGCTAAATACTACCGGCTCAAAATCGGTCGTATTTAACTAAATACGACCGCCAGCAGTAGTATTTAGCTAAATACGACCAATTTTAGTCCCGGTTGTACATATGGGAGTGATATTTAGTAGTCGGTTGTATTTAGTATGAATACGACCGTCTAAATATGATCGGTTAAATTCGACCGCTAAATTCAACCGTCCAAATTCAACCGACACCTGTCAAAATTGATTTTACACTTAAAATTTGAAAATCCCGCCCAAATAATTAAAATTTCTGAAATATTTTAAAAAGCCCGCCCAAATATTAAACTCGACCGTATCTTGTCAATATAAGATATTAAATTCGACCCCATCCAGACGAATTAACAAACTCCATAATGTTACTTATTACATAAACCAAAGCCATGAATTTCAAAAGGGAAAGATAGCGACCGAAAGCTTGACCGATTCCGCGGAGGAGCCTCTGCCATCTCCGTCGTCCCACGACGGCTAAAAGACCAAGTCTGGCCAGCTGACTTAAATAGTTATCGGAGAGAGGGGAGAGAGGGGGGGGCAAAATACATGAAAACAGAGGTGGAGAAGCTTCTTAAAATCTAAGGAAAACAGAGTTTAATAATTTAGTAATTTAGCGGATATATAACACTATTTATTATTTTTTAAATAACCAAAATTAAGAAATAATATTATAATATAGATATAGATACTACTACGAACAAATGTTGAGGTTTGTGTGTGGACACACGGCAATATTTCATTTGCCCACAGCATATCACTTGGATTGATATTTTGGAATCAATTTACAACCCTTCATTACCAATTGCCAAAGTGAGGAGCAGCTATCTAGACGGTTCTAAATGAAACATAACTCTACCCTCTCCACCACTCCCCTCAATTATTACATCCTCCTCTCTCTCTCATTCTTCTCCCACCTCTCTCTAAAACCCCCCACTTTCTTTATCTAAAACTAACTCAACATGTTAAACTCTGATGGACTCACACGCACAATTATCGGCACACTATAACGAGGCGGCGTCCGTGTCCGGCCGGCGAAGGACCGGCACAGCAAGGTCGACGGCCGTGTCCGGCGAATTTGCATGCCTATCATCTGTGTTTCAATTAAATTATATTATGGGTTGTACTTTTTTACGAACCTTGTAATCTTATTGTGATTTGTCGCTACTGCAAATTGTATTAAATAGAAACGTTGTTGATGGTTAAAGTAATTGTTGTGGTGATTGCACGTATTATCCATCTCTGTATTTCATTTACAGTTTACAAAAGATTTTCACGTTCCTGATGGTTAAATCTAGTAACTTCTGTATTTCCGGGACATTTAGTGTAATGATTAAATGTGCTTTGTTGGTCGGAAGTCAAGATTTTCCGGCGTGAACTCTTTGAATGGTTAAACTCGTTCATGATTCATAGATTTATAGTTATTTGACATGTTAAATTGCATTAAAAATGATGTTTTTGTTGAGTTTGGTGTTGTCGGAAGTTGCCAAAATGAAGCTCAAAGGAATCTGTATTTTCCAGATTTCGACGTTTTTTTTTTAATTCTTATTTCCGTAATACGGCGCTTTTTTCGTCGTAAGTTCTAAAAATACGACAATATTATCTTTCGTAAGTTCTAAACATATGACAATAGTTTTCGTCTTAAGTATATTTATTATTTTATTGAACACATGGGCCCTACTTTCTAACTTGCGACGCAATTTTATCTTGTGACGAAAAAACGAACTTACTACTCGACCAAAAACGACGATTTTTTTTCCGTCGTAAATGGCTCAATTACGACGATTTCAGTTCAAAAAAAACCGCCGTAAATGGCCAGATTTGTTGTAGTCGAACCTGCTTAAGAATTTTCTTCTTCACATTCTTCAGTTTCTCTAGTTCTTCTAGAACCAAAGTAATTTCCTAAAAACCATGTATAATAGATTTATAACAGAAAATCTCAAAGCCAAGAAAATAATATTAAGAATATAGAAGATTTAAAACTTCTATGTTGTTAATATCAAAACTTTTATGACCCGAGTTTCGAGTTTGATTTAAGGTTCGGTTGAAACTGAGCTCGTGCTTGATCCCGACATTTTTAATAGAGTTCATACTCGAACCCGAATATTTTAATCGAGTTCAAGACTGGTAGTTTTCAACCGGGCTCGGCTCGATTATACTCTTGGTTGTTTGTACACAAGTATAAAGTTAGTATATGGAAGTGAGTTAAATACCCAAGTCTCGATAATTAATAACTTAATATTACACAGTAATATATTATCAACAAATTAATATGGTAATATAATATCAATAAGTTATTTATTTAATTTATATAATTCTTTATAATATGGTAATATACTTTTCCCATATTTATTTAAATACGGGGACAAAATAGTAATTACAAATTAAATGTTTCCAAAGAAAAACTTGAGTCTATCAAAATTTTTAAGACCCGAGTTTCGAGTTTGAGATTTAAGTTTGGTTGAACTCGAGTTCGTGCTCGAACCCGAACATTTTTAATTGAGTTCGAGTGTCACAGTTTTCGACTAACTCCGGCTTGATTATACCCTTGACTGTTACACTAGTATAAAATTGGTATATCAAAGTGAGTTAATTACCCGAGTCTCGATAATAATTAAATTATTATTATATGGTAAGATATTATCAACAGTTAATATGGTTATATATTGTCAACAAGTTAATTATTTAATTTATAAAGTTCTTTATAAATTAAAAAAATTATAATACCGCTCTTGCACATGAGTATAAAGTTATTATTTGCTAATAAGCTAATTAACCAAGTCTTAGAATAATATTAAATTATAGTATAAATTTAGTTACCCAAAATGAAGAAACAAGTAGGTAGCTCAATGCTTATGTTATCAAAATATAATGAAATGGGAATTTAACTCATTTGATTGGGGTCATATGTTTGCACACATGTGTCATGGGTTCAATAGCGTAATACAGTAAAATAGCAAATCCACACTTTAGTTGCAACTTTAGGCATATTGTTGAAATATGGTTTCAGTTTGTTTTTTTACATTATATTAGTAAGTAGATTTTGGTATCGAAATCTACAACAAAAATTTCCACCGAACTAAAGATTTCACATGGTAGATTATTGATATATATATATACATTTATAAATCAACAGTAGTCTTTTAAATAGTTTGACAATACTTTGGGGCACAGCTCATCATACTCCTGCTGTGACTTAGCAAGTTTGCCTCTGAGGTTCTTGTTCCTGTAAAAAAAAAGGAGGTATGTAAGTTTTACTCAAAAGTTATGTATATTTAACAAGGAAATTGAATTAGTGGCATCTATCTCTATTAATTGATTTTTCTGTTTTTTTCTAACATGCTAAGAAATATATATACCCTTAGAATAAGAGCTTCCTCACTTTTTCTGATAGTCAAGTAACCTACATAGGATAAATAAGGAGATTAAAGGTTTAGCAGATTAAGAAATATCATCTAAAGAAGAACAAAATTTTAAAAATCTATTAAATTTGATATACAAATCAAGTAAAACTTACAAATTGTAATTTATATCTGAATTTAAACCACACTTTATGCGACATGTGACCAGATAACCGACTAATATTTGGAAATCATATTTTTCGTATATGATGCCCAAATATTAGCATCTAAGCTGTTATCACAGTGACAATATATTCACTTTTAAGACGACATGAGTTGAATACAGAATATATATCCATTTCAACATATTGAACTAGCATTCACTATTGCAGTAGTCACTGCATTTGGCATCTAAAAAAAACAAATTCCAAGGATGACGCGGAACAATCGGTTAACATTGTTAACATAATTAACATTGGGAGTTTAATTAACGTTGCAGAACTTTATATGTCTACTCTAATTAGTGGAGGAGGTTAAATTAGTAGTGGGGAAGATTTTTCATGTAACTCCACTTTGCTTTTCATTTTAGTCAATACAGTTCATGATTTCACATTGTTGTATATATATATCTACAACATAATAAGTTACTAAGCCCTCTATTTATACCATATAGCTAAGTTAATAATTTATCGATGTACTAATCTTCAAATACAATTGATCAATTCAACTTATTCAGATATTCCAATCATTTGTTTCACCTACCGAGATTTGAGCCTTTGATTTTCTTCCCACAAATAAGTCTCTTTATTTTGCGTTTGAAGTCCATTGTTAGAAGGCTGTAGCATATAAGCCCATGATAAGTTGGAATTTCCAAAACAGGATAGCACAATATATGTATTTGAACTTGGAAAAAGATACTTGAAAGAAGAAATCATAAATTATATCCTATATCATCTGCAATATTTTTCTATAGATAAATTTAAGAAAGCTTTATAAAGATTTCATTGACGCTTTTTTCACTAGAAAATAAGTTGATGATAGAACGTAAACATATTTAAAAGTATTACACGACTTTTAAAGAGGTTATTTATAGTTATATATTATGGATCTTATTATCAGTTTATAATATATATGCTCTTTGTTGGTGATATAGCATAATATAAATAATTCAATAAAATACACATATTTCATAAGTATTCAAGTTTTAGAGAGTACAAATTTGTCTTACCGTCTCTTCCCTTAAAAAAGAAACATTCATCATGTTTGGGGGAGAATCACGCACACCGGAGATAACATGTCGAGGTTGATCTTCTAAATGCTTGCTAATTTTTTTATTCCATCGAAAAGAGTCAACCTCTTCAACCTAATGTGAAAATAACCATTAGCAAAATAGTCTCTCAAGAATGAATACCACCAATGTTAAAAGCGTTACTTAAAGATATCAAACCTTTCCGGAGTCAATAGCTCTCAACGGTAATATAACAGCTTGACGAATATTAATTATAATATACTCCTCGTTACTGTTCTTTATTACTTGACATCCCATGTCATGCTCTGTATCTATTCTCCTTTTCATTGACAAAAGAAATATAATAAACTATAAATAAATTATAAAAAAGCAAAAATATAGAAAAAAATATTATATTTATAATCGCGTACCTGCAAATAAAATAAGATTCCCCTTTGTAAAGCAAATAATTGAAGGAGAAAAGAAATGAAAAATAAGTCAGACTTCTAATATTATTTATTGTTTCTATAATTAAGCATGCAGGTATTACCCATTTTTACTGTATAATAAAAATTAAAGAGATAGTGAATTTAAGCATAAATACAATTATTCAATTACTTACCACCTGTAGATCCAGGAAAACCTTCTACTAGAATGTAATCTATGGTGGCATATGTATTTGTCTTTTGGAATTTTGCAGAAGCTCCTTTCCAAATTTTGATCTTCTGCCCTGATTGCCACAATTTTCCTTTCCTGCTTACTTTTTTGCAAACCCTTACAACTACATATATATACATAGTAGAGAAATTCCTATAGTTAAAAAAGTATTGGTTAAATTATAGTAAGAAGTAGCCATAAATATTAACCAGAAAAAGAACATGAATCTTGGTAAATTAAATAATAAAATAATTATCTTGCATGCACCCTCACCATGGGGAGTAATACCAAGTAACCATTTATTTGAAGGATTAACATTGGCCATTACAGTTTCTTGGTCGTTGCAGACAACTTCCTCGTCAAACTTGGTATGCATGTTCAAGATCCAGTCTTTATACAGCCTCTCCAGTTGGGGAAGTGACCATATATTTTCTTCTTTAAGAATTTGGACATGTAGCCCTGTAAGTCCATGAGAAAAGATAAGAAAAGCTTTATTGCATTAATTAAGATAGGTAAAAGATGAGACGGGATGTACAATTGGTTGATTGTTTCAACACTAATACCTTGGTGGTCACGAGGCAGTTGAGCACCAAAGCTCTTCAAGGCATTCGTGTACGGATCTTCATGCATCAAGTCAGTCTAGAAAACAAAATCACTTAAGATTACATTAAAATATAAAAACAATTATCTACCAAATTGCCGTATACAAATTTTTATGTCAAATGTACTACATAATTAGTAGCAAACATGGCTGTACGGTGTACCTATTTAATTACATACCTTGCATTGTGTTGGGAAAAAACCACCATCTGTCTCTGCAATCAGAATTGGGGTAATTTAAAACCAGCTCTCTTTTTGTTGTTATAATTTGTTTTATGTAAGCAGGACCTTAGAGTTATAATTAAAGTTTACCTATAATATGACTAAAGTTAAAACTAAAGTTACTGAACATTACATAGTTTGTACACCCTGTGTGTATATGTAAAACTATCCATATCCAAACTCTAAGGTTCTACACTGATATTTTAATTATGTATATAAATATTATATGTTTTCTTACCGATGAAGCATTTAACTCTAGAGTAGCATCTTTTTAATCTATATGCTTCATCACCAGTTTTGAGCTTGGGCTCCATAAATGGAAGTAGTGCCTGAGTTGAGTTATGATGGAGCAAACTGTTCAGTCATCATATATAAAACAAATTTAAAAATGATCAAATATAGGAAGGTATAGCTTACCCAACAAGCATTTGGAAGTAAACGCCCAAGCCGCCTCACAGATACACAACTAAAGCCTTCAATACCATATCCACTCACATCCAGCTCTTTAATAATCCTATCAGTGTTTTCTTCCCCCTTCGTAAATAATAAATACACATGCTGGATTTATAAAATAATATAAAATAAATATATACATATACGATGTCTCATTTAATCAAAAAGAGGTAGCAAAAGTCTTTTGCACAAGTTCTCTATGTATGCATTTTGAGTAAAGTGATATAGGGTTGTCAATGGATGGGATTTGTATTGGATCGGTATTGATTCATATCGTGATCAATTTAATTTTACCTAATTCGGATTCGGATCGGATATTAATCAGATTTCTTATAGGCCGATTCATATTCGGATTTGTTAGGATCGCTGGTAATGGATTAGAGTCCAAGTTGTTTATAATTTTAAAAAAAAAAATTATATAAAAAATACCATGTATCAATTTAAACATGTATTATAATAATTGAATTATAAATACAAATATATTAACAAGAATCATGATAACAAACATGACTAATAAAGCAAAAGTTCAGCAGAGATTAAAACTTAATAAGGGGACTTCAACTTATATACAAGCTCTTTGTAAATCTTGTTTACAACAAGCAACGTGGGTGCCAATCTAATTCAATGTAATACCTCTCTCATAAACTTTAATACTTGAAAGTTAACACCTAAACAAGTTGTACAAGTGATAATCAAAAAATTAAGATACATATAATATGTTATATATATATAATATATTGTATTATATGTGAATAATATTATATATATAAAAAATATAAAGTCGGATGAGATCGTTAACGGATCGGATCGTTCTAAATACATATGTGTTACTTATCGGATCGGATCATTATCGGATCAGATTTTTTTCGGACCGGATTTTATTTTTAATGATCCATATCCACTCTTTAATAAAATTTCAAATATTATTCTAATAGTCAAATGAATAACCTTTAATTGTTCTTTTAACAGTAGGTTAATAAATATTGATGATAACGAATTTAAAATGAGATAACTTACTATATAAACATGAGATACAACTAAACACTAGGATTTCATAAGTATATACATATCTACCTGGATTATTGGAAAGTATACAAATGTCATTCTTGCATTTCCTTTCCTAGATGTGCATGATGGTGATCCTGAACAACCAACATTCTTAATTACTAAATGTCATATTTGCACTTGCTAGCAATTACAATATTTTAATTTCTAAGAAACCTAGTAAGACTGTAGGCTACACTTGAACACAAGAAATAGTTACCAGCAACTTCTGGAATGGATGATAAGCAAAGCTGCAATTTGAATTCTGGGCCACTGCAGGCGTGCAAGTTAGTGATGGAAACCTTTCCACCATCTATATAAGCTAAATTTTGGCCATTCACCTGGAGAACAATAAGGAATTATAATCCAATAAATGCTAAATGGTTTCAAAAGATTTAAATTATAGATCTCCAACAAATATAATGTTAAAATGTTGCAATAAGATTAATAGGTTTGTACCTGAAACTCAACTGGCTTGACCCTAAGAGCACATGTTTTATCAATCTGTCCAGTGGTAACTCAACATATGTAAGCATAAAAAGCTAGGTAGATCTACTAGCTCTTTATTATTTTTTCTGAATAAATATGTATAGTAGCAAGAAAGTAACCTGGATGTAAGGGAAATAGATATCCTTAAGTCTGCACAGGAGTTTATGTAACCCTACACCTCCCATATGAAGATCAAAAATTTGCACCTGTCAGTTTAGTGTTAGTATGGAGGAGATATTTGGAGGTGCTTATTTACATATATACGCAAACTGCAGCAGTTACCTTTGTAAATCTTCCCCTGAATGATTCTATCAGATCCTCTTCTGAGGTGCTTGGCATTCCACCCTCAGTCTAAATTTTTTATGGCAAGTCAATTGAAGTTGAGAGTGTGTAACTAGCTAGAAAAAACATAAAATTAAACATCATAAAGATTAAATTCATAAATCGGGTGATATTACCATCTTTATCAGAGCTCCACTTGAATCTTGTAGGGAGCCATCACTTTCGATATCAATGATACATATTTCCCCAGAGGCCTTTGTGTTTGAGCATATTCTGGCACGCCTAATTAGAAGCAGATAGGTAACAGACAAATTTTAAAACCTAATCAAGATTTTCCTGTCGAATTTAGTCTTTTTTTCTTGCAGTGTCAATATATAGAATTTTGTTGCCGAAATATACAGATATGACAATAGGCACAAAGAGCAATAAACTGAATTTCCAGTTGCTTACCTCCCTAAATGCATAGAGGAAACAGCTACTCCATATCCAAACTTGCCAAATAAAGGCTGCACTTATCAAAGAAATTGTCAATACACCCGAAATGTTATTAAAATGAAAATATAAAAAATGAATAGCTGACCGTCAAGTACAGATCACTGTCCCCTACTGATTGTTGGTTAAGTTCCTGCTCTCGAGAGGCACTTAGGCCCCTGAAATTAGTAGAAGATAAAAAATTAGGTATCAAAAGAGTACGACATATAGAACATTCTGCAGTCAATGTTAACCAGAAATCCCTTGAAAGGTACATGTGCAACTGCTATACTATAAATAAAATTATAGACCAAACCTTTTGCATGTGTCCACTCAGATATTATACCAAATAGAAACATTTGCATATATATATATATATATATACAAATATCAACATCTTACCACTGCACAATAGAGGTCTCCTGGCTAGAATCTATGCTGGTTCCATTGTGAAAAATAGAGATAATATCTTTGTTGATGTCAATACTGCAAATAAAATTTAGGTCACCATGGAGTATAATATATGTTTAGGTGATATTTAAACCACTTAAACCTATCAAATCTGGGTTCACTTAAACCACCATTGAAATGCAAACTATATATAATAGATCTTCAAAAAATTTGAATAAGCAAGTTAAAAATTGATGAAAACAAACAATTAGGTGTTTAATTAGTACTCCTTCGTCACCTCAATTATGTCCAACACATGTTTTAAGGTGCATATAACATATAGTTCTATAACTTAAAAAATATATATATGAAACTATTTAAAGAAATGAGGGGTGCAGAGGGATTTAAAAGATACACATATGCTACTTTTTTTTAACAATGATACGACCTAATCACCTCTTTAGATTGATTGAGTCTTATGTAGCTAATCATTGAGATACAGTAGAGGCACAAGATCAAAATATATAAACAATCACATCAAAGGGTTTTCCATACCTAATTTGTCTGAAGTTATTGTGATCTGACCATGAAGCTTGCAATGAATTATCCTGACATGTTAAAAGTTTACAAATGATTAATTATAGATTAGATTATTATAAAAAAAAGTTTATAAATGATTAATCATAAATTAGATTGTAATAACAAAATATCACCACAAGTATTTAGATCTAGAGATTCATACTTACAATCAAATCGGCTAGAGCGGCTTCAAAATTGTATTTTTGCTTTATTTGCTCAAATTTTGATAATTGTTTTGTCCTTTTAGGACATTTGGCCTCCCTACCCTCCTCCCTATGCATCCTTTTCAAGTTAGATGAGGTGGACTCCATTTCGATCCTGAGAATTATTGGGAATTAGTGCATACATATTAATTAGCATATAAACACACACATATATATACACACACACAAATTATAACAAAAATCAAACTTAACCATTACTGATTATAATTACACAAATTACCAATCTATATAGCACAAAATATAACCAATTAATTATGAACATTTTTCGCAATATATTGGATCTATATGTTTCCCAGATCTACTTGTAAAGGGATCAGATAGAAGGATTAAGTGGGGTCTTTGCTTACAATAAGGATGTTTCCTTAACAATGGTGGTGGTTGCTATTAAAATTGTTGATATAGGGAAAAAAATCAAACTAAACTATCACGATCTTTATATTTACACAAATTACTAATCCATGTAATGCAAAATTAAAAAAATAGTAATTACCAATTATTATTGAAATTAATAAATCTACTTGTTTTTAGGGAATTTACTTGTGATAGAGTTTCTGGATACTTGTGAAAGAACTATAAAGAAAGGGGGTTTCTTAAATTGAAGTCACCTTGTTATTAGAAGTTTGATTGAAGGTGCTATATAATCAAAGATAAAAACATACTCTCATGTATATATCTAAGGACTTGTTTGTTTACCAAATCTACCTATTTTTTATCACATGTATTTGTTAGAGCAGATCTACATGTGATAGAGTAAATTTACCTGAAAATATACAATTTATGACTGTATGTTTGTGCCAAGAGAGATGAAATTGATTAGATTGCTTCACAATGTAAATAAGGAGGTGGTTGTGATGAAAAAGGCCTATGTGCCAAGAGAGATGAAATTGATTAGATTGCTTCACAATGTAAATAAGGAGGTGGTTGTGATGAAAAAGGCTATAGAGATAAGAGAGGTAGGTGGTAGAGATTTTTGTTTGAAACTAAGATTGATGATACAGATAAAGATATAAATATGGATATTAATGTAAATTGTGAGTGTGTGGATATGAACATGAATGTGCTTAATGTGTGTCTGTCTCAATATGTGTGTGTGAGTGTGTGTTGATATTAAGTTACTTTTTGGACATGAATTGGTACTTTTAAGATTCTCTTCATATTATTAATAAATATTCTCCTTTTTTCTTCTATTATTTATTAATTATAATAGAATGATACACCTTATTTTATGAATATGTATACATTTGGCTAGTTGTTTATATGTAGTTGATTAACAAAAACCATGATTCCTATAAACATTTGAAAAATATTACTTTTATTTTGAAATCATAGTTTGAATATTGCCTACAACATAAAATAATTTAATTTTAATATTAATAACTTTAAAGATACAAATAAAAATATATGGTTCAAATCTTATCAAACCAATAACATATTCTATTTTATTATCTTCCACAATTTATTTCTTTCTAGTAGAAACTCTGTATTAAAAAATAAGTTAAAACTTGATAAATATTAAAGTAATCTATGAGATACTAGCTAGTAATAATAGAAAATAAAAGGTTAATTGGGTAAAGAAAATTTAAAGTTAAATTTATAAAAGATTTATTTAGATTTTAAATCAAGCCTATATTAATTTTGAGGTGTGCAGACTTAACTTTCACATGAGACCTTGAATCCTTACCAGCTACCAGTGCTACATCTTCAATGACAACATTTCCAGAAATTAATTTGCCATATCCCATTGTGAAACCTTTTCTATTGTCTCCAAAAGTCACTAATGGGCAAAGTATGATAGGAGGGCCATATCACGTGTCATATGTCTTGAGAATCCACTGTCTATGATCCATATGACTTTCTTTCCTTTGCCCTGTCATATGTTTGATTGCATTTATTAACGTGACTTTCTTTCGATGTTCGATTTTTTCGTGACAAGGGAAGAATAGATAAAATAGGACTCATGTACTGTACCAATAGACATCGAACATTCAACATTCATATAATGTTCTCAGACACCCTTATCTTCTAATAGATACAAAATATACTTTTCATCATTATTTAATAAGTCAAATATTTTCATCGTATTTTCCTGACTTATATTCAAATCAAATTGATATGGCTTATACAATACTAATTAAAATTACATTCACGTCAAACTCATCAAAAATTAAAGCATTAGTTTTGAAAATTGGAGAACTCAACTTATATATTCTCTGAGTTAAGTTTTGATGTTGCAAAACATCTACTAATTAATAATCATCGAAATACGATTTTGATGCACCTTTAACATGATGTTTTTCATCGTTCCTATCTTTATAAACATCATCAAGACTCTTCTTGGGTGATCTTTGCCATCCTCGTTCTTGTCTGTTTGTTTAAGTACATCAAATTCGTCACACTATGTAGTGCAATATTAGAACCTACTATATCACACCTTTCTCCAACTATCTCTACACTTTTTTTCTTTCAAAGAAATTTCCGCATTTACATAATCGAGCACTTCCTTGTCACCCACTTTCAATAAATTATCCAATTTTGCTTAAGGACATTCACGAACATATTATTCACATGATCAAGTGTTAGGTAATAAATACAACACGGGGGGTGAATGTGTTTTGGATTATTTTTATGCTTTTTGAGCTGTTATGGATGTGGTGAACAAAGTAATCTACCTTGTAGAGATAAAGTATTTTAACAGAAATAATGAAACATGCACATGAACACACTATCTTCAAAACTCACTT
This sequence comes from Apium graveolens, assembly GCF_009905375.1. Lineage (NCBI taxonomy): Eukaryota > Viridiplantae > Streptophyta > Magnoliopsida > Apiales > Apiaceae > Apium > Apium graveolens. The sequence goes on along the minus strand of NW_027421313.1, from coordinate 3,778 downwards.
AATTTTATATTAAAATCAAGTATGTATTGCTACAAATTTCTGGGTTCTTTATTGATAAAGAACTCAGCTTCTTTCTCGAGAGAGTTACAGATTTTCTAGATCTATTTGTTACAATTAAAACAAAGCATCCAGTATTCACTTTATAGAACAGTAAACACAAGTTTTACACAGCATGTAATAGCATGTACTAAACCCTACTTTAAGTTAACTAAAACTTTCTATTTCTGGCTTAGTGTATCTTTGCAAATTGTGCATGTCTGTGACTTTACTTTGTCAGTTAATCTTGGCCTTTGATCTTGTACTCTTCAAGCTGCTTTTTGTAGACTTTTCAAATCAGTGATTGATTTGTTTGTTGATTAATAATCTTGGATCTTTAACTGGTTTGCATTTTTTACTTGAGTTTTATATCGAGATCTCCAGTTTGTTATATAGAGAACTCGACATCTCGATGAGTATAATGGCTTATCGAGATCTCTTTTTATTTTATAGTTATTTTGACTTATCGAAGTCTGAGTTTTCTATAAGATAATTTAGCTTATCGAGATCTCTAAATTTCTGCATGTAGAAAAGACTTGTCGATATCTCTGAATTTTCTATAGGCATATTGACTTATCAATATCTCTGAGATCTCTAATGAGAGTTTGCCTTGTCGATATCTCCAATCTTCACATCTAAAATTTGACTTTGAGATCTCTGAGACTTCTCTATAAGCTATTTTGGACTTGTCGATAAGTCATTCTAGAGTTCTCGAATGACTTCTCTATATGACTTGATCCATGACTTGTAGATTTCTTGACTTAGAATATTTTTCTTAACACAGATTTATTCAACTCCAAGTTTCTTCACACTTTCTCTGAGGCATGATCTTCATGATTTTCTTCCAGAGTTTATTCTTAGGCTTAATACTAATTACAGAAAATTACTCCAGTCTAATATATTGACATTTTTACAGACTCAAGTAATATAATACAAAATGCAAACTTAGATTATCATACAACTTACTTAGGGTTATCAATTTGACTTAGTCATGTTATAGTACAGGCATTTCTTGCACAACAAACTCCCCCAATTTGTGAGAAGATTGCTTATTACAAATCCATGTCTGGTAACAAGACTAACCCCAAGCTATAATGAATAATAAAACTTTACATAAAAATTGACAGAAGTATAACTTTTATACATTGAATGATTTCTTGAGTTTGATAGATATATTCATTAGTCAAATTTCTCATCTCTTGTTTCTTCTCTAATGAGGTTCTTTAACTTTACAAGTACTTCCAGTTCCTTTATGATTGTTGTCCCTCTTAGAGCTTCTACAAGTTTCAGTTTATCAGCTAATGGATAACTGTCCAAGTAACCAATCCTAATTCTTGAGAATCTGCCAATCTTGATGTTTAGAAATTATCCATCCTTGGTTATTCTGCTCATCCCCTTTGCCTTGAGATATTCAGATCTTTGTATATACATTTCTATCTCCTCAATATACTTTCTTTTCCACTCCTCACTTTCAGCCTTATATCTTGCTCTTCTTTCCTCCCTTTCTACCAACCATTAAGCTAAATAGATCTCCATGTCTTTATTGCAGTATCTTTGTCCTTCAGTAAGCTTATCACCCTTTTGATCTCTGTGGGTGGAAAATGTGTCCATTAATTTTTTGCCAAGAAATGTGAAGGTTCCATCCTGATAGTAGATTATTTCTTCCCTTAGTGTTACAACCCAAACTCTGACCATTTCTTCAGCTAATTCTTGAAAGTAGTCTTCATTTGAGATGCACTAGTTCAGAGATAGGAAATTATTTTGATTGAAACAGTTCCAGATGGCCCCCTCAGTACTTGCAGTCCTTTGATTTTCTCTCAACAGATTTGTAATGAATTTTGGTTGGTGGCTTAACAGAAGGTAGGTTTGAAGATTTCTTTAGAGATGTTTGGCATGAGGTGATTAGTATTTCAGTAAGGTGTTAGCGGTTTGTTTGTACAAGAATTCAGGCTTTTGTTCGTTGTGAGGTTGTTTAATATTTGAGTTTGTTGGCTTAGAGGGTTGAGCTTGGTTGATTTTGATTGGTAGGGATTGCTTTTGTGGTTCTGAGTGTCTTCTTCCTTCTTCTCTCTTCTCTCTCTCCTCCTCCTCTCCCCTCTCTTCTTTTTTCTCCCTTTTTCTCATCTTTCTTCTTTTCTTTGCAACCAGTTGCTCTAGAAGTTTGACTTGAATTTGAGCCAGAAGGTGGTTGATCATCTTGCTTCTGCTCATCATTATCCTTGTCATCCTTTAAGTTGTATTGTAGGTTTGGCAACATGGTATCAGCATTCCAAGGTATCTCTCAAGAATTCTGATCATCTCTTCATCTTCATTTTTCTTGTACTTTTTGCATTTTAGATGAGATTGAAAGTCATTATCAGCCTCATGTTTTCTCTAACATAATTCTTAAGAACAGTGAAGAGTTTACATTTCTTAGACTAAGGACAGAGATAGGCTTCAGGAAAAGTATCTATCTGAGCCTTCTTGAGTTCATGAAGCAATTGGGTGTCCTCTGGAATAACTATATGTACCTTGTCAATCACTACAACCAACTCAGATTCTCTCAATTTTTGAATATTGGAGAGAGACACCTATAGACATCTATCTAGTCCATACACTACTAGAAAAATGCCCTTAGACATCGGTTATAAACCGATGTCTTTTTTCTTTTAAAACCGATGTCTTTTTTCTTTTAAAACCGATGTCTTCGCATGTGTAGAGAAAGGGGGGGTCTTTAACATCGGTTTTAGCCGATGTTAAAGATGTACACAGACATCGATTTTTTGAGCAAACTGATGTATAATTAGCCCTTTTTTGAATAAATATTTAAACTAGATTGTCAAAAATGGTATTTAGGAGGTTAAATACCATTTTAAACATATAACAGGGAAGCACTTTTAACTAATAGACATCAGATTCCTAAATAAATCGATGTTTTAGTCCTTATTTTACATCGGTTTATTTCCTAAACTGATGTTAGACATGTATTATAACATCAGTTTTAGTTTAAGAAGCGATGTGAAACTTCTACTTTAACATCGGTCTTATTTTGTTTTACTTTTATGTACTTGCACAAACCGATGTGTTTTAACATTGTAGACATCGTTTTCTTTCTAATAATTTGATTTCATTTGTTGGTTTAGATATCATTTTTAGTTTGAGTAGGTCATGTGTTTTTAGTTGATTCACATCAGTTTTATAACAAGGACCGATGTTTGAGTTTTAATTTTTAAAAAATAATCATGTGCATTTGTGCATTTTTAGTTTGAGTAGGTAATTTAGACGGTTCTGTGTAGTAAGAATGTAAGTGTATGAATGCTGGGATTGGTGTATAGGTTTATAAATGCTGGGGGTTGTACATTTGGTAATGTAGATTCTATAGTTTTTGAATGATTGATGCAGATGATGGGGTTGGTGTTGGCGATTTTTGGATGATTGATGCAGATGATGGGGTTGGTGTTGGTGGTTTTCGGATGATTGAATGGTTAAATGTATGAATGATTGACTGGTTGGATTTGTATGGATGCTTGTTATTCCAATGTTTTAGTTCTGGTTATGTAGTAAAGGACATCGGTTTTATTTATAACAAATGTCTATTAGTAACGAGTACATCGCTTTATTAAAAAATTAGTGATGTAAAATTTTACACAATTTGGTCTATAAATTTCTTACACATCACTTTCAATTAAGAAAAGCTAATGTCAAAAAAGATAATGTATACTGATGCTCCAGTATCTTTATCTAACTTGGTGGTAGTGGCATG
>NW_027421312.1:0-69920 GCF_009905375.1 Apium graveolens | reverse complement strand
CTCATATTAAGAAAACCACATATTGTATGATTAAATCAACATGTCGTCATATGCTGAAAGTATCAACTTTCATTTTGCTCATCAGGTGGGAGAAGGAAGGACAAAACCCAAATTTTGGTTATGATTTCTGGTACCAACCGAGACATGGGACTATGATTAGCACATCATGGGGAGCCCCGGCTGCTTTCACCAAAGGCTTCAACCTGCAACATGTTTCTGATGGTTTATATGGTCGCCATTTGCACGTTTATAGCTGGCCTGGGGGTGAAATTAAGCAGACAATTGATCTTGGGTCTGAAGGGCTTCTTCCCTTGGAGGTGGGTGTATTAAATTTTGTCTTCATTTTCCCATATTATAACTCACCCTGCCTTTATATTAGGTACATATTCTCCATCTCCCAACTCCTATATTTACTCGAATGACTAACACTACTGCTTGTGAATTGGTTAACAGATAAGGTTCCTGCATGACCCATCTAAGGATACAGGGTATGTTGGATGTGCTTTAACAAGCAACATGATACGCTTTTCGAAGACTGCAGATGGTTCATGGGGCCATGAGGCAAGCTCAGTTCCTTTAGATTCGTTTTTCTTCTTCGTTGAGAAATAGAATGCACGAGTTTACTAAAATTATTTTATTCTCCTTTCAGGTTGCAATATCAGTGAAATCACTGAAGGTACAGAACTGGATTCTTCCTGAGATGCCTGGGCTAATAACTGACTTCCTGATTTCTCTTGATGATCGATTTCTCTACTTTGTGAATTGGCTTCATGGAGATATTAGGCAATACAATATTGAGGATCCTAAGAATCCTGTACTGGCCGGCCAAGTTTGGGTCGGAGGTCTTATTCAGAAAGGAAGCCCTGTAGTTGTCGAGGCTGAAGATGGTAGCACTTACCAAGTTGAGGTTCCAGAGGTCAAGGTATGCACATTCCAGTCTCATCTTGTTGAAACAGAAGATAAGTTAACTAAAGTCTTACACGGGCTTCCATTAGTACATGTCAATCCATTACAATGGAGCTCATGCCGCTGTTTATTACCAGCTTCTGAGCAACACACACACACAGACGCAGACACTCACATTGTGTCCTCTTTCAGTATATCTTATAGTAACAAGCTCTTTAGTTACTTTGTTTCTCATAAGCGTTGCAACACCAAAATTCCCAGCCCCGCCATAACTATATGGCAATTCATTATAATGAAGCTCATGCCATTGTTTAACCTTGTAAAACTAAATAGTAATTTTCCTCTCTTTATAATGTAGGGAAACCGATTGAGAGGCGGACCTCAGATGATTCAGCTGAGTTTAGATGGGAAGCGGCTTTATGCCACAAACTCGCTCTTCAGCCAATGGGACAAGCAGTTCTATCCGGAGGTCATAGAAAAAGGATCCCACATATTACAGATCGACGTGGACACTGAGAAGGGTGGTCTGAAGATAAACCCCGATTTTTTCGTTGACTTTGGAAAGGAACCTGACGGTCCTTCCTTGGCACATGAGATGAGATATCCTGGTGGTGACTGCACCTCAGACATTTGGATTTAAGTTTCTTGTTTCTTTTCATTAATAAGACTCAACTTCTGGTTTGATCCTTGATGTATCACTGATAAGTGGCTGTGGATCATAATATGTAATTCGAATGTTACATTTAATACATCTGTTTTACATATTTTTTCTTCTCGCAAATAATCTTCCAAACCTTGGGCACCGTCTCAGCATATAGCAAGTAAACACTTGATCATACTTACAGTAGATGTTTGACCATCGAAAATTCGAGGTCCATGCTATGTTACAACAATTATAGCAGAAACTATGTTTGAATTTGTGTGGAAATTAGAGAAATTACTGAATGCAATCACTAAAACAAAATAAGTTCTTCACTCTATTGAACATTATGAAATGTTAGGTGGAGTGCGGTTCCTTTAGTTGTTAAGACTCTTCTAGTGGGTCTTCCACTACAGCACTAAGTAACATTTGAAATGAAACACAAGTTAATAAATTGCAATACTCTCTTTTTTTATGTTTGCAAAAGCCAAATCAACTAGTAAATATGAGAAGAAATACCAACAACACTGCTCTGTGCTTCTTTCTAGTCCTTACAACTCTGCTGTGTTCAATCAAACCTTTTTCAGGCATGATCTTTGCTGCAAACTCTTCGTTAGACGAATCGTCTAGGGAGTTCAACGGAAGCTTGGAGAGTTTGAATATAGAGGAAGATATAAGCCTGAGGAGGTTTCTTGAAACAAAGAAATATATATCACCAGGGGCTTTGAAGAGAGATCAGCCTGTTTGCAATGGTGGTGGCAGAGGTGAATCTTACTCGAAAAGTGATGGTTGTCTTCCTCCACAGTCTCATCCTTATACCAGAGGTTGCTCGAAATACTATCGTTGTCGTAGTGATTCATGATTTCCTATTTCAATTATCTTCACCATATATAAGCTTGACTTTGTTGTAATATTGTTCTTGCATTGTTTCTTAGCAATGACAGAAACACTCATGTTCTCCATTTTTGGTCTGTGTGCTTCTCCAAGTACTGGTGTGACCTGCAAATAGACTCGAAATGCAATCTATGTAGCTATTTCAGATCATTGGCAACTATACAATGAGTTGGTCTGTTAACATACTATTCTACTAGTACATCTTTGCTAACATTAAGAAATTCATTAATTTCTGATTTTAGTTAATCTTGGTTAATTTTCCAGTCATTCTCCTCAGCTGGAATCTACACTTTAACTGTAATTCAGAGTGACAGTCGACCAAACTGCAATGTTGTAAAGCATAATAACGTCCCATAGATTCATTTTTCTATTTTTTCATCATTAACTTCAGTTTAAGAAAACCTACTACAACTAAAATACTAGAATACTAATTGCAGACTAGTAGTAATTATAAGGAGTTTAGCAGATAAATGGCTGTCAATACGGAATAACATTTTATTAGAGTAACGAATGATATATAGGAATGGCTTGATACATAATCTCAGACGACAGCTTAACTAACCTAGAGGCGCAATAGTTTTTGGCTGTGGAAGGCAAATTCCTCGAGCATTTTAGGCTTTGCAGAACGTATCACAGACAATTCGGAGTCTGCAAAATTTCTGAAACATGTTCCAATCCATTTCTCTATAGTTGCAGACACTGAAATAAAGAAAATTGTTATACAGTTTTAGCATATATAGATATTCTTGAATTGATCGATAAGATACACAGGATCGGGTTTACCTGACAACCATAGAATGATAAAATCAACTGTTCTGCACTTGAAGACACATGACATAATATTACATTGTGATATTTAAAACAGCTGCACAAGTGCATAAATATCTACATTTCTATGTCCTTAACTGGGATAGCTAAAGAGATAATCAACAGGAATTTTAACAGAAATGAAAGTATATATGAACTGATAAATATTTTTATGTAATTTTAAATTTTTTTAAAGAACAAAAATTCTACAATATTCCTTTATTACATTCACATAATAATCCAGGCCCAACACAACTGATGACAATAATTATTATTAGTCGAGGTGGTCCTTTGGCCTAAGAGACAGGAACATTGCAGCATAATGCCGGAGTTTTTGGTCACTGCTGGTGCTTGCACCATCACTGCCACCACCATTTACTGCGATACGATTCACATGATCACCTCTAGTCCTCAGCAAGTATCGCCTCCATGCAAATTGGATATTGACAGCAGCCCAAGACCTCCAATTAGATGAGTAATACCTTGTTTTGTACTTAAGTTTGCCTCTTAAGAATGTGTAACGAAAATGATTTGTTATATATTGAAGCTGATCAGAATCAAGACCATACGCCTCAACAGGCTCCACACAAGAAAATGTGGCCGATGAAGGCGGGAAACGATCCACAAAAGGCATACGAAGGCACCAGGGAACAAGTTCATCTCCTATGAAGCCACCAGGTTCAATTGAAGTGGTCGTTACCATGCCCTTTGTGATATTTTGACTTCTCATAACAGTACCACTTACAATGAACACCATACGCTGTACTGGTTCACCTTCTTTCAGAATCTGTGAATGTTATACATTAATAAAGATATTACAAACTGGATTGATCATATTGGTTAAATATTTTTTTAGTGGATCACCTTTTCATCTTTAGAGTAGACCATGGGTTTAACCCGGTCACAGATGTGGTCAAGGATCAGGTCATCCAAGTTGTCAAACAGCGGTACCTGCAATATCAAAAGGGAGTCCTTTATTGATATATAACGGTACACAAATCCATCTCAGAATTGTGCCAGGTAACAGTTCACAAGTATATAGTTAGAAATAAGAAATGAACAAACTCCAACTATCAGGGACTGTAAGGCCTGGAGACATCTATCACAAGTGTGATTAAGTAGGAAAGGCTAATTGTTAAGACGCGCCACTCATATTAAATTTGCATATATGTTCATTTTAACGTTATTGTCATGAATATGCGTTTTATGCAAAAAGAGAAAGAAATAGTACAGTTACATAATGCATAAGATAGATTGAATCATTTCAATTTCACAAGACTTGCGCATTGCGCAGTTGCAATCATGTGAAGTAAAAAAAGCGCACAAGCCCATTGATCAACCAATCTGCACTTGTAATATCTAGCATTTCTTCTTTTATACAGTTAGATTTCTTAAGAACTTGTCTTCTGTCAGTAATAAAACAGACCAATACAATGTCTTCACATTCAACTTCCGTAAGATGATATTATACTGAATGATTAAAGGATACTAGCATGATCACTGTTCTAGGTCTTAAACTGATTATATTTCTGTCATCCTTAGACTACCTTGAATTCTCTAAAAGAGAAAGAATTTAATGTTATTTTGATTACTGAATTTGTTACTTATAAGCTCATAGACCAGGCCTAACCTTTCTCACCAAGTCCAAGCAGAGAAAACGCTTGATATCTCTTCTCAATCCATCAGGAAAATCTTGAATGAGTTTCATTCATCTTGGCCTCCCATGGTTTTCCATCTTTCGTGTTCATAACGGACTCTTCGCTTCAGCTCTGGTGGTAGTTGTCTTCGTCTCATCACCAGTCCATGTCTCTATATCTGAATTGCATTTGTCTCCGTCTAGGCGTCACAGAATGAAAAAACACCTAGATAATATTCTCTAATTAGTAGTCCAGTCCCATATAGTCAACTTAAATTCTGTAATAAATTCTTTTACATTGTCAACACAAAGAAAGGAGTAGTCTATTTTAATCTTGAATACGATCACCTGTATATTCCCAATTAGAGAGGTAAAAAGTGCTAAGCCTGCCAACACCATGATTATGGTGAAAATTACTTCAATTGACTGGCTCGTAGGTGTCAAATTACTTCCCATAGTGCTATAAACATAAAACCATACAGAGTTAATGAAGGAAAACAAAACTAATTACCCGAAACCATATGTATAATGTATGTTCTAATATACCTGAGAGCCATGAGTCCCCAGAGATTGGAATAGAGAAGTTTTACCATGTTAGAATTCTTAACAATGAGAGGCAGAGCAAAGGCATAGTTTCCATAGGGAAAATCTCCACCTTGGTCCATGCAGGTTGTGAAATTGGCCTTCATCGCGGAGTTCTCAACACACGGATTTTTATAACTGCTGTAACAAATCTCACTTGGACAAGTCCAAGCAAGTGCACTGCATTCTTTGCTTTCATGACATTGTTTCTTTAAGCACTCTGCTATACGTTGCATCGATAGTATATACCAGAACCCCCCTGACACCTAATTTTTCATGATACATCACATTGTACAACATTTAAGAATCTAGTTCCAACTTCCAAGTCCTTACACTTACTTAATCAACAGTTAGCAGAAACACTAAACAAATAGTACAAATGAAATTAATTTCATAAAGAGGAAGCTGCAGGCATTTACATACATGTGAGGCGAGGAAGTAAGCAATGAGATTGAGGATTAAACCCCACCAAGCAGTGCCGAAAATGTAGCCTGTAACCTTCTTCACTCCTCGCATTAGATAGAAGCTGTGATACAGCTTAGGAAAAAATTGCAGCAAGAAGATTATCTGAGTTACAGTCATTACATCTTCTACCTTTTGCTCTCTTAGCAGTTTTGGCAACATTAACCAGTACAGAGCCTGCAGTTTACAAACAAAATCAGTAACTACATTTGTTAATTCAACTTTTCTGTAAAAGTATCACCAAACATTTTTATTCCGTAAAAAAATTGCCGAAATAAATAATTTAAATCCTGAAAAGGGCCTTCCTCTAACGTTCCACGTAAACACGTCTAAGAGATAAGAAGCAAAGTGTCTTTAATGCTACAGATAAAGCAAGAATCAAGGTTTAAAATTTGGATCATCTGCATCACTGCTTGTAACTCGAAAAATACAATTTGTCACCTAAATTCCAAATTTAGCTAATTTTAGTCCATTTTCTTCGGCCCCACAATCAGTTTGTAAAATTGACTATTACTCCTATTTACTACTCCCTCCGTCCCAATCTATGTTTCCTCTTTTAACTTTCGGTACTGTTTACGGTAAACGATTGACTACTAATTTACGTCTAATATAATATCAAACATAGTTATGAGTGATCTTGTTGGATTCGTATTTATTAGTACTTTAATACAGTGAAATTTTTATATTTAATACTAATACAAATTTAAAGATATTAACGATCAAAAGTGTGTATTCGCAAACGTGTCCAACACAAAGAGGAAACGTTTTTAGGGAGGCAGGGAGTAATATAAACTAATTTTGTAAAAAGTATTATTAAAATCATATATTTCCTCTGTCCCACCGAATTCGCCAATATACTTTTCTTGTAATCGAATTGACTAAATTCTGATAAAATCACATATATTAAATCAATTAAAAAACTTATATTATTCAAAAATTACATATATTTTAAAATTTTCGATCAAAAATTAATTAATTTGACTATCTATAATGAATTCGGGATAGATCGAGCATTTAGTGGGGTAAAAATTTTCAAAAATTATTTAATTTAATGCGACAAAATCAAGAAATTAGATATACAAAATCCAAAAAAGACCGTAAATGCCAAATGTAAGCCAACCAACTATTGGTCTCTCTTGTATCCTTGCGGGAGGTTAAGAGTTGACCTCTTTTGAGAGTTTTGAGAGTGTCCGTGTGTTATCAATTAGCGAAAAAAAACTTACTTGCGGGACCGGAAATATGACATACAAGTCGAACCAAAAGCCTTTAACCGACCCAACATAGTGCTTCACGACGGCGCGTGCATCCCACACCAACTCTCCGTTACCAACATTCAATGACTCCTTGGACACGTAAGCAAGCCTGAACTTTAACCAGAGATTCATCACATGAAACGCATCGACGCATGTGCGCAACAAGGTGGCAAATAGTAACATAGTGCCATCAATATATATGCACGGGTTGGGACCGGGACTAGATGTTATGGCAAACAAAAATAAAGGGTCGATGGCTAAGGATGCGCCACGAGACAACACGAAAAATCGGTTTAACCATTTTATATTTCGGGTTCGGGGATCGTAGACGTGGTTCGATGCACCGGGTATTGCAATGCACCTGAATTAAAATGTAACAACTCGAATTAAATTAATTTCATCGAAAATCTCAAAAATCTCGAAAATTATTGAGTACTAATATATTTTACTGAAATTTAAACTGAAACTCGAACTCGAAACCGAACAGAAGAGAATCTTACCTGTGCATGTTCATTGCAAAGGGAGAGGAAAATGAAGCTTTGAGAAATGTACACACATATATGAAATTTGGTTATGTTTTTATGAGGGGTAGAATGGAGAATGTGGTTGATAGCTTTATATAAATTAAGATGCTATTTTGACATAATATTTTGTTTTTTACAAATTCTTTTAAGATAGTATATATCTAATTTGGTACTTTACACGTCAATTTATCTGATGAATTCTTTTTATGTCATTATTTAGTTATGAACATAGACATAAAATGAGTTCGGGTACAAAATTTGTTACATTTTCGAATTATGATTTTTTTCAAGTGTCGTGTTTTTAAATTATACTTCCCCAGTCCTATCCAATTGTTATCGTTTCTGAGAATGTCCGACACGCATCGTTTCTGAAAGAGTGTCGATACGCATTTTAAGATGAATGTAAAGTATAGTTTTATAATTTTTTTTTTCAAAATTTTCTTTTTTTGAATAAAAATAGAATGTTTAATTTTTTATTCAGATTTTTTTTAAAGTTAAAGAACTATACTTTATATTCATCTTAAAATACGTGTCGAACACTCTTCTACGATGACAATTGGGAGGGACAGGGAGTAAAAGACTAAACAATTATCATATAGAAATACTAATACTAAGGCTCCGTTTATGCGTCAGAAAATAACTTATATCTGAAAATTTTAACTTCTAAAAAAATTTTTTAAAAATCAAACAAAAATACTCCCTCCGTCCCCCTCAATTCTTTATATTGGGGGACGGGGGTTCGACACACACTTTAATGCTCTTATTACATGTAGTTGCATAATTTTTATTTTTTAATTTTTTTCTTCTAAATAATAATATAATGTTTAAATTTTTATACAAAAAAAAATTTTAAAAATAAATTACGGAGATATACTTTATAGTTGTCTTAAAATGCGTGTAAAGCATGTGAAAAAAACTGTAAAGAAATGAGAGAGACGGAGGTAGTAAAAATTATTTCTCCGACAAAATAATGCCGAAAATTTGAAATAAAAAATTCAGGAAAAACAAACAAAGAAGCCAACAAATCCCAATAATGCCGAAAATTTAAAGTGACAAATTTTGTTTTAGGCTAGCATAGTCGCTAATTTGTTATCGATGGTGCTGGGGTGACAATTTCGGGTTTTGGGTCGGGTTGGATGTACCTGATTTTTTTTAGTCTGACCCGAACCCGACCCGACCCGAAACGGGTTCAAAAATTGTGACACGAACCCGACCTGGTAGGTACCCGAGTAACCCGAAATTGACCTGTTTGACCCGAAATAACCCAAAATTTAGAAAAAATTAATAAAATTAAAATTAAAAAAATTAATTTACATCATTACAAAACTAAAATGTTATGCCAAATTAATATAAAAAATAAAAATTTAATAAAACACAATATTACAAATAATTTATAAAATATAACCTACCATTTATATACATATATAATATATATTAATTATTTAAATAAACAGGTCGGGTTCGGGTATTTCGGGTCAACCCGAAAATGACCCGATTTTTTTGGGTAAATTTTTATCCAACCCGAACCCGACCCGAAAGTCAAAATCCTCAATCCTAATTCGTATTTTGCGGGTTGGGTTCGTGTCGGGTTTCAGGTCATGTCTGATTTTGGAACCCCTACGTGGTGGTACACCACAAAACTGGTTACAAAATTTCGCACAAATGACCGGGCAAATGAGGGGAAGTTTTAAGGGTCAAGGAAAAGATTAACCTATTTTTCAAATAAAATTAATAAAATGACCCGGCAAATGAGGGGAAGTAATTGTACTTGTACACTTATGTGTGTTCATTTAGAGAAACATAATCAAATGTGACACATACAAAACACATTTGAGAACTCTTAGATTCAGATCATATTTGTCAATGATATACTACTTGCAACTTCTAACATGATAATTAGAAAAGGTTATCCGGGTATGTTTAATCGGTGCTGGTCTCGTCTATATGCATAAAATTTTCGAGATTTAACATTTGAATGCAGGAGATCACGTCCCCCGTTTGATTTTTTGTTGTTAGGATTATTAATATATTCATGAATTTTCTCGTAACTCACTTGTTCATATAAATAATCTGTACCACAAATCCACATTGAGATTTTAAACATGTTGCTACTTTACATATCTGAAGAGAGTGACAGGTTGGTTGTCATTGCGTTATATTTGTTGTTATCAGAAATCATGATTTCACATATATGAAAGCTTGAAATGTAGAAGATGAAGTTTATTAATGGAATCTTGTTCAATAAGCAAGTAAACTATACAAACTGTGATATTGTATTTGTTAACTGAAAAATGTACAACTCTAACAAACTAATGAGTGAGAGAGACTCTTAAATAATGATCTAACACCTATCAGCACCACTACTTTCTACAGCTGGCATAACTAACTTTTTGTTACTGATGTAAGCTTGTTACTTAGCTGGCAGCTTGCGTGGATCTGTTATATTATCATCCCCCCTCAAGTGAGGAAGTGTGAACAAGTTGAGTACTCCTAGCTTGGACAAATGATATGTCATTAAACAAGAGAGAATTGCCTTAGTGAACAAATCTACAGGCTGATCCTTGGAAGCCACATGAGAAGTAACGATCATACCCTTTTGTAATTTTTCTCTAACTATATGACAATCTATCTCAATGTGTTTTGTCCTTTCGTGAAAGACTGATTGACAGCTATGTGAAGTGCAAACGATTATCACAATATATAGCTACAGCTTAAGCCTTGGATTCCAAGTTCAAAATAATGAAAGTAACCAAGTTACTTCACAACAGACATCTGCAAGGGCCCTGTACTCTGCTTCTGCAGAGGATCTTGATACGGTTTGCTGCTTTTTAGATTTCCATGATATCAGGAGAATCACTAAGGTAACACAGTAGCCTGTTAAATGACTGTCGATAAGAGGGCAAGCCCCCCAGTCAGCATGTGCATATGCTTTGAGCTGCAAAGGACTGGTTCTGACAGAAACACCTTGTTCCAACAGTGTGTTTCAAGTATTTAACAACTTTCAAAGCAGCATCCATGTGACACTGTCGTGGGGAAGCGATAAATTGAAGCACATGGACAGAATATGAGAGATCTGGTCGTGGTGATAGTAAGGTAGATTTCTACCACTAGTTTCTATAAGGAGCAGATTGAATAGAAGGTGAGTAACATCACTGAGAAGAGTGTGATTCTGTTCCATGGAAGTGTTGCAATACCGAAATTTTTCATAACCAACATCTTTAATAATATCCAATGTATACTTTCGCTGATTAAGATAAATTCCTTTGTCAGATCGGGCTGCTTCAATGCCTAAAAAATATTTAATAGGACCCGATCTTTAATTTTAAAATGACTGGCCAAATGAGATTTAATAAGACTGATATGTTTTGATGATTTCCAACAACCAATATGTCATCCACGTAGACCAGAATTGCTAGAAAACTTTGAGACTTCATAAGAACAAATAGGCTATGATCAGAGTCTGCTTGTTTAACCATAGTTCAAGAGAACTGATCTGAACTTGATAACCATTTATGAGGAATTGTTTCAGACCATAAAGGGATTTATCAATCTGCATACCAGAGGATAGAAGAATGAAATTGCAAACTTGCAGGAATAGTGTAGCCTTGAGGTATTGCCATATATAACTCCTCCTCTAAGTCACCATATAAAAATGCATTAGTGACATTGAGTTTGAGTGACTGACCAGTTACTAACAGCTGCTAAAGAGAGTAAAACCGCACAGTAGTCATCTTTGCCACCGGTGCAAATGTCAAAATAATCCAATCCTTCTGTCTGTGTAAACCCCGAGCCACAAGTCTTGCTTTTACCTTTCCACGGTTCCATCTTGATTAACTTGACTTTATATAACCATTTACAACTAACACTTTCTTGCCATATGAAAGTGGTACTATTTTCCAAGTATTGTTAGCTTCTAGAGCAGCCAACTCTGTGGCCATGGCTGTACACCAAAACGAATGTTGACAAGCAATCTTATAAGATGTTGGTTCAGGGACATAGTGACATTTGCTATAAAAGATTGATATGAAGGAGAAAAACGATCAATAGTCTGACACAAGTTAAATGGGGAACACCAACATAGTCTTTAAACTTTGCTGGGACAGTTTTAACTCGAGACGGTCTAGTGTTAGCAGGTATGTGTGATACAATAGGAGTGATAGGAGTCTGAAGAGGAGTAGATGTAGTTGCGGAAAATGTACATGTTCAGTGAATGAAAACCTTGACAAATTTTGCAAAAGTACAAAGCTATGTCAGTTTCTGATGGGTTTAAGTGATCAATATACTCCTATCAGAGGTCACCTCCTATTAATGACTCCTGTGCCTACATTGAGTGCTGCTTTATAGTATTTTGATGCAAGAAGAGAACCAGAGAGAATGTATTTCTGGTAATTCTTCAGCTGATTCCATGGCTTTAGCTGTGAAACACGCCAATGGTAATTATGGTAACAGATTTCTCTAAGAACTCAAAGCAGAAAATAAGTGCTGATAACTATCAAATGTGTGAAGTGTGTCATATGACATGGACACAACAAGGAAAAGTGCTTTTGTGTTCATGGATACCCTGAATGGCACATGTTATATGAAAACCTAAACCTAAGCCAAGGATTCAAGGTTATAAGGCTGCTGCTAATATCAGAATGCTCATGCTTTCATATGTGACCTCAGATGTCAATGAAGGATCAGAAGTTAATGACTCTACTACCAACTACCGGTGCTCTAACTGGTTTCTGCTAATGCTCAATGTCAACAGCTTATGCACATGATTCAGTCTAGCCCAAGGACCTCTCATCAAATGCAAGCCATTCAGGACAGAGCACTGCTGTTGGTTGTTCTGCTATTGGTCAAACTCATCTAGCTGGTAAGTGTTTTACATTTGGTGTGTCACACAAATCACACCCAATTGTTAGACTGTAATAAGTGGATCCTTGATTCAGGAGCCACTGATCATATCACTCCACACTTGCACTTATTGACTAATGTGCAATCTGTAACTCTATCTTGCATCTTCCTAATGGTCACTCCACAACTGTCACTCATACTTGGCACTGTATCTCTTCACTCAAATATAGTTCTTACTGATGTACTCTAGTGTGCCCAGTTTTAATTATAATTTGTTATCAGTTCCCAAACTCACTAAACTCTCTTCCTGTGATATCTTTTTTCACCAAAGATGTTTGTTTTGTTCAGGACCATATCTTGAAGAAGACCATTGAGATTGGTGAACTTCAAGACGGTCTTTATCTTCTGAATCAATCTGTCTCCAAGTCTCCTAAAGTTGTGTCTAGCTGTAATGCCATTTGTAATAATTCTACCAGTACTCTTGATCTCCTGTTATGGCATGCTTGATTAGGGCATCCATCTGCTTCTTCTATGGCTTTGTTGCCCAAAACAATGTATCAAAACAATGTTTCTTTCAATAGTTGTGATACTTGTCATTTGTCAACACAGTCTCGATTGCCTTTTGTACCATAGCATAACAACTAGTGCTGATTGTTCAATCTGTATACATGTTGATGTGTGGGGTCCGTATAAATATAACACTCATGGTAATTGTAGTTATTTTCTCACAATTGTTGAGGATAAATCTCGTGCAACATGGGTTTATCTTTTTCTGATAAAGCCAAGTAGCTACACTTTTGTTGAACTACATTGCCTACGTTCCAAACAGTTTCAGTGTTCGGTGAAAATATACGCTCAGATAATGGAACTGAGTTCCTTAGTAATAATCTGCAAACTCAGCTAGCTACCCTCGGTATAATCTCATAAAGAGCCGCATTTACACTCCACAACAAAATGGTGTTTGTGGAGAGGAAGCATCGAACTCTTTTAAACACAGCTCGAGCTCTCAGACTTCAAGCTTCACTACTGTCTCTTTTTGGGGTGATTGCATTTTGACTGCTAAAACACCAATACAATTACGAATGGTATGTCTCTTATCATGTTCTGTTCTCTACACCTCCTACATATGATCACTTGAGAGTGTTTGGAACACTTTGTTATGCTACTGATACGGTCCACATAAGGATAAATTTGCTGCTCGTTTATTGGTTATCCATTCGGTCAAAAGGCATACAAAGTCTGAACCTTGAAACTAGAAAAGTTTTTGTCTCTAGAGATGTTCATTTTTGTGAACACATATTTCCTTTCTCTACTATAAAGATGTCTGATACCATATGAGAAATCATGATTTCACATATATGAATGCTTGAAATGTAGAAGATGAAATTTATTAATGGAATCTTGTTCAATAAGTAAGTAAACTATACAAACTGTGATATTGTATTTGTTAACTGAAAATATACAACTCTAACAAACTAATGGGTGAGAGAGACTCTTAAATATGATCCAACACCTATCAGCACCACTACTTTCTACAACTAACTTCTGTTGCTGCTTAGCTGGCTGCTTGTGTGGATCTGTTATATTATCAGTTGTACTCTGTCAATATCCGAAGAGAGTGACAGCTTGGTTGTCATCGCGTTATATTTGTTATACTCCATTGCAGTCTTTGCTGATTAGTCCTTACAACATGTCTATGCACTCAGATTCAATATTAGTAGCTTATTACTTAAAGAGATTCGAGCACCATGATCTCGACACCAAATTTGCTGGAAAATGTGTAGATCATCAATGCAGCATCTATGAAGTGACAGATCTTTTGTCTTTCGAATTCTTAATTCCTCCTGTTGAAGCATCTCATACAATGCTAAGACTCTTTCTCAATAGCATCCAAAACTATCAGTTGTACAATCTGCAAAGATAGTAAACGTCTCGACGTTTTAGTTCACTGTACTGTAAGGTTTGCAGATTATGTTGAGCCAAAGCTTTACTTCCAGAATTACTTTAAACTGCTAAATGTACCGCTGAACTGATATCAGCAATGATCATAGAAAGTTTATTGTCGTAATTAATAATTTAACTACACTTCTAGTGAAGTAATGAGAGGTTGAACACACTCTTACTATTTAATTTAAAAGCCATTACATTAACACATAATTTCGATACACATTCTTAAATGAGAAGTTGTTTGAGCCTTAATTAACACAGCAACAGTCCTTGAATGGTGGAATGCAACCTCCTCCACTAAACCCTGAGTCTCTGCATAACTCGCCACAATCAATCCCCAAGCTCGCGCATCTTCCAAAACATTGCCCAGCACGCCCTTTCTCTCTAATTGCAGACACTGAAACCGAAAAGATAATTACAAATATTAGGATTAAGAAGCTAACAGATACTACTAGTAGTCTAGTACGCAATTATTATTATTCATTAAAATCATCATCTGCAAAACGATATTTTAAAAACATTCTTGGATATTAAGTTTGTTATTTATATACTGAGATATGTTCATCCTTATGTGCTGTAGACATTTGATTCGTGATGAACATACATACCAAGCGAGACGATTAGCAGAACAAGTGAAATCCATATCACAAGTTTCTTAGCAATGAAAGAAAAACTCATGTTCTTCATTTTAGTTCTATTTATCTACTTGTAAATACTAGTGTGATCAACAAAAGACTCTCCAAAATCTCAATATATAGAGCTATGGACAACTATATGGACAAATCAAAATCCTGCAGAAAATCCTGTAACATTAAATCTCAATATATTACAGGATTTTACTCCAAAATCCGGTAATATTAAATCAAGATTTTAATAACTTCAACAATATTCAAGCTTTCAAAAGATCTTCAAAAATGTTGGATATATAATCTGAAATTTAATAATTATTCTAAATTTTTGTCATATTTTAAAAACTTATTTGATTTCGAAGGATTTCATAAACTCGTGTATTTACTGTTTTATAACTTTTAAAATCTAGCATAAATCCAAGGAAATATAATGGGTCTGAATCAAACTATGCTTCAATTCTGCCAAACTCTATCTACATCGTCTAGAAACAATTAACCACAGTTTTTTGAAAATCCATAAATTGCTAGATGTACAGCTGAACTAAAAAGCTATGATTATTGAACCTTTTTTTTGCAGTTCTATACTCCTGTTATTTCTTTTCTTTTCACAGACATAGTGCAGTTAAAACTTCTTTGGAGTAATATGGTTGTGATCAAGAAAATATTAATTTAGTGAGTTTATTAATTTATCGGGAGTAAAAATACACTGTGTTCATTATGTTGGAACCAGAGAAAAATATAATTTTAGCGAGGTTATTACTTTATCAAATATTACTTCATCCAGGTTCAAGCGTATGTGTCAAGTGAATACAATAGTATGAACAAAGGAGTAAGCTTGTAACCACTGTTTTACAAATATTTAGCAAGTTTCTTCTACACCATCTCTGATAACTATTCTTCAACAAACAGTCCCTGATTTTAACTACTAGAAGAAACAACAACAGTCCCTGAATGGTGGTAGGCAAACTCCTGCAGCATATCCTGAGTCTTTGCACTCGTCGTTGCAGTTCATGTCCAACTCTTTGCATTTCATAGAACAGCCCGCAAATTGCTTATTAACTCCGATTGCAGACACTGAAACCAAAATGATCATTTCAATAGTGTACACATATTATGAAGCAGCATGATAAAAACCAAAGCCTATACTGAAGTGTGTGAATTACATAAATCTGGCGATGAAAATTGATTACCAGGAGAAATTAGCTGTGTACACTAATTAGTAGCAAAATTAGTGCAATCCATATCGCTAACTTTTTAGCTGTGGAAGAAAAACTCATCAGGTGCATCATTTTTGCTCTAATTTCTTCTCGATTACTAGTGTGATCTACAATGTACTCTGCGAATACGTTATATACTACTAGCTATGCATGATTTTTGGACAGCTGGACATAGTGACAAAGCAATTAATCATCCACAGTCATCTATACTTATCTGCTAACTAACTTTTGATGGATATGCATTTCCTCGCTAGAGGTAGCTGCAATCTTTGACTGCAAAATTTGTTTTTGGATGATGTAAAAACTACAAGCTATAAGAAAACCTAAAAAAGTATACTGAAAATATGATATATTGGCATTTGACAAATGAATATCAACTGAAGAAAAACAAATTTATTTGGGAGGAGACGCATCTAGGGAATATGCATTATCAAAAAGCGATTTACCAATCAGTATTCCTTATAATAATCGATTTAATTTAATTAATGGTGTAATTTTATAATAAATTATTGACATTAAATGTATTATGATAAAATGCGAGTAAATATAATTTTTTCATATAAAATAAACATTTAATAATTAAAAGTTAAAGCGGAAACCCAAAGATTGAAGCGTAATTTGAGTCTCACACTTGCGGAAGTGTTTCGCTTGAAGGTCCTGAAATCATTTCATTATTTATGATCATCAAGTTCCAGTAACCCATCCCCATTTTATCAAAAAGTTCCTTAATATGTATATATAAAATCTCTTATCCAAACAGAAAAAAAGTCACATTTCAAATAGCTGAAATTTTCTCCTGAGAAACATATTTACAGGTTCTTGTCACCCATCCACTTTTTTTTCAAGTTCATTGGAAAAATAATTTGCCCACCTACTATCAAAAGAGAAAAAAAAAGACCCATTTTAAATAGAAGACATTTTCTCATAAAGAAATATATTTGCAATTTATCATATACTTTTAATGTGTTCAAATTTAACATCCATTCAATAAGTTTCACAAAATTCATTCAAGTTTAACAAACAATCCAAGTCCAACACAGATGAAAATAAAATCTAAGGCACTATAGGACTCCCAAACTCAGTTTTTTTATTAATTTTACCAAAATCCTCATCAAATAAAAAAGATCTAAAATAATTTAAGATGAAAACTATTAAACCGAAACCTAATTTTACTAAAGATAAAAAGATATAACTCAGTTAAGTATCATTAAAATATATTAAATACTAGGAAAGCATGATAAATTATTTACAACATATTTGATAAAATTTCATAGTACTCTTTTCAAATTAAAATCTACTTACTCATGAGTCATGATGCATTGACGTGATTGAGTATGATTGACTTTTAAAAAATTGTCCACAAGTATTATGTAAATTTTATAAATATAAAATAAATTACCTACAAAAGCAAGTCATTGAAGGTGCAACTCGATCTTTTTTGGAGCAATTTCTTCATTATTTGCTGCAACAAATTCATAAATAGAGGTATATTAGAAAATGAAAATCAATATTTTCAAAAAATATAAATCTTTAATCAAGTTGAAGAGCTTAAAAATACCGGATACCAACATTTCGGGAAGGAAAATCTTATGAAATATATTTAAAATTTTGTGCCACAGTAGAATTATCGACTAATGTTTATAGATCGTTTGTACCTGATCTATCTATTACTACGAAGTGTAAATTAAAAACTGTTATGAACCATGAAATTTTAGTTCGATCCGATCTTTTGTGAAATTTGCAAAAAAAAAATAGTAAAATTTTGTTCAAACTTTAAACCAAACCGAAACTCGAAGTTAAAATAAATAACAAACATAATTTTTTAATATATACATACATGATTTGGATCGGGATTAGATTTCTCTTCACTCTATAAATATAATTTTAAGGGAAAATTTTACGTTTTGAAAAAGAAAAGCATAAAAATTGGTTTCGATTCTATCTCGTTGGCTTGAAAATAGTAAGAATCCATCTATTTAAATAAAATTGTAGAATTTATATTCTAAAAACCATTGTATGCAATAACTTACCGATTTGACTTGAAAAAATATCCACATCTTGAAATGATTAGAATAATAAGGCGAAGACGAAAGAAAAAATTAAGAATTTAGGAAGAAATAGCAAACAACATAGCACGATATGATATTTCTGGGGACGATAAAATTGATAAGTGGTTGAAGAGTTGAAGTTATATGTGAATCAAAATCTAATTTTGTAAAAAAATGTGAAAGGAGAGTTTTGGATAGAGAAATAGATCGGGAAATAATAATTGTACAAACTTAAGACATTTGGAAATGAGCTAGAAGAAAAAGATTTATAGAAATTAATAGCAAATTGGGGAAAAAGAAAAAAAAGAACTAAGAACGTGGCGGCATAGAATTAATGTTCGTGGCATTGCTAAAACACACGGCTTTTTAATATAGCGACAGGTGTCCAACTCCTTAATTATATATATTGACACGTAAAAGTTAATAATATGTGCTCGACAAGTAAAATTAACTGTTTGTTGAATTGTACACATTTTTCTTGAATGCTAGCGCAACCAAATGAAAAAATTATAAATTTTAGTATTTTATATATTATATCTAGATTATAAGAAATTTATTTAATATAAAATTAAATAATTACAAAGTTTAAAATTATTAGTTATTAAAATTATAAAATTCCAAATTTATTATCTAAAATACTAGAAATCACGAACTTCAATTTGGTTGTATTAGCATTCAAGAAAAATGTATAAAACTCGATAAAAGATTACTTTACTTCTCGAGCATATATTAGAGTATGTTTTGATTTTTATTATGACAACTCAAATGATACCATTAAGAATACTATTCACAACCATATATCCGTTCACTTGAGCGACCACTTTCATATTTAACTTGAAGCAATTGTAAGAACCCACATAAGCTCTGTTAACATCTTAAGCTGAAAGTCTAAATTTAAAGTGTTATACGGACTGAACTACACAATGATGCTATTGTTGGAAAATGTGGGTAGTAGTCCCACATTATCAAGTCAATTTGAGTCATAAGTTGAGTGGACAAATGTTGCATGCGCGCAACGAGTGACACTTGGAATACGTTCTCCTCAGAGAGAGCTTTCTGAGACATTTTGAATCACTCAAAATGACTCAGAGATGGATAAAATATGATCATTCAAAGTTAGTCTCTTAGTAATGATAAATTTGTGGAAGAAAAGAAAGCCCCCCATTGGTTTTGCAAAAGGAGCATCCATAACTTTATATAGCAAAACACTTATTTATTGTGCGCGCGCAAGGGGTGCAAATCTTGGGCTTTCGAGGAACAATCTGAGGCTTGCGAAGCGTTCGAGCTTTCCCGCGTGTGCGATGTACGGACACAAATGTAGTAAAAAATTGACCTGAATAATCACGGACTAATTTTGCTAATTTAATTTCCACTAGTTTTGGGCTTTTAAAATTTTAATTTCCTTTTGACTACGGATTATTATAATTGATTTGAGGTAATAATAATCAGATTCAATTACATATTTGATTTATTAACCGACTGAATAATTAATGCATTTTAATTAATTATGCGTGGAGTAGCGCACACGTTTCCTTGAGCTTATATAATATCGTATCAGACTTAGGGTTATTGATTTATTTGATATACAACACACAGTTGCTCTTCTAGTTAACCGAAGGTGCTGTTCGCGTAATATCGTCGTCTTCTCGTTTTATCCTGGGAGACTAACGACTCGCACATACAATAAGGGCCGTAATAGTTTTAAGGAGACAGTTATCCGAGTGAACTCGAGAATTTCTCATTCATATCCTTTTAGTTGGTTTCTGTAATTCGCACACACTTATATTACATGTATTAATAGTATATTGTGTTCACAGCTATACATATCCCCTTTGAATATTTTGTCCATTAGGAAGAGGAATGACAAATTATTAAAAAGAAAATTGGTTTTTAGTAGTAAAACTTAATGCTTCATTTGTGAATTGTCATAACGAGTACTGCAGAGTGACTACGGACGAAAAATCAGAACATCCACACATTAATTTTATTCAATTAGCCATTGAAAGCACATTAACACTTGTACAGAGAAATGACTTTCATACATATTCTTGGATGATAGTTTAATTAAGAATAAACACAGCAACAATCTTTCTGTATAGGAATGCAACCTCCTCCACGAAACCCCGAGTCTCTCCATAACTCATCACAATCAATCCCCAAGTCTGCGCATTTTCCAAAACATTCTCCAATTGTTCCTTTCTCTCTAATCCCCAAGTCTGCGCTTCTGTGCACATGCAACATACGGAAAAAAAGGCACACAAGCGTATGCATGTAAACTCAGTGATGAACTATACCAAGCAAGACGATTAGCAAAATAAGTGTAATCCATGTCACAAAAGTTCCTTGGCCATGAAAGAAATACTCTTGTGAACTTACTTGTTGAATTATAATTACTCAATTACAGATAACTAATGAAATATGAGGTATTGACCACTATACATACGGACAAACCACCATCCCTCATCTCTATCTGATCCGCTTGTGAGCTTACTTGTTCAATTATAATTACTCAACTACAGATAATCGAAATAAGTTATAACAACATGTTTGCGTATTGAGTATAAAGGTGGCGCATTGATAATATTATTGTGTGGTATATTATTCATTTTCAAAAAAAGACTAATATTTTTAAATATTTCCTTCATTAAAAAGGCATTAAGATAGTTCAGGTATACCGAATTCACCGACATCTTAAATATTATCTTCGTAAAAACTTTATCTTTCTGTGAGCAATGATAAGTAAATAGTATATTTTGGGGTTTCATGAGTTTAATTACTATCAGGATGTTTCTCACTCATTTATGTTTAATACAAAAGAAGCTAATATGAGGTTTCTATCCGGTCACAAACATGAATAGTTAATAGTTTCACATGTTTTAGCTCGACCGAAAGAAATAAAATTATACACAACTGAGATATAAACTAGTTGATAATCCCGAATCACCCGGGGATCCCTTCCTTGTTGAACCCGGACCCGAACTCCGGTTGGACAGAAATGACGGCGGCGTGCGGTGTAGCTATAGGGTGGGAACCTACAAAATAGAACCGGAGGGGGTGGCGTCACCGCGGCACCTCCGGCGTGAAAATTAGAAAGGGTTTTGAAAGGGGTAAAACGGGAATTATACGAGTATATTGTGGTGTGTGTGTATATGAGAGATGAAGTAACCCCTTATACCCCTTTTATACCCCTTTTGTTCAGCCTTTTATAGGCTTTCCATTAGGGTTTAGGGGTCTGTACCTTTTGATCTGGACTGTAGGTGTGATTTTTGGACTGTAGAACGTGTGGACGTTCATGATGAGCTGGTGTTCTACTGAATCCGGACCGTAGGAACGTTCTGGGTCCGGGCTACCTGGACGGTGGTGATACTGCCACGTGTCCTGGGGTCTGCCAGAGTTATTGCTGAATGGTCCCTGAGCCCTTCTTATTGGGTCTTGGGCTCTTACCGACGGGCCTGTGATATTATAGGCTATCACTAGTGTTATAGTTAACTAAATAAATTGTATATATCTGATTATTTGTGTTCGAAAGCATGAAATTAGAAATAGTAAATATCGAAGCTATTCATCTATAATCACTTAACAATACTTGATGCAGAGCTGAACTACAATTTGCTATTATGATTGAACTTCTTTTTATTTTGCATACTTATGTTAATTCTCTGACAACTATTCTTGAACAAATCATGTACACAGTTATCAGTCATAGACATATTACGCTGATCATTATGCATGTACTCTGAGGTTACAAAAATTTCAAGTACTTCAAGTGCAGCACTGATAATCACAGATCACGAGACGACAAACAATTTGTTCATAAATACTAAATATCTTTAAATTACATCTATAGTTGGTGAGAATTTAGAAAACTATGTTTCTCTCCTTAAAAATCAGTACAAAACTATTTTAAATTTAATAGCCACCATTTCATCTTGACTCCACCTCTTTCCATCATGAGACGACAAACAAATTATTTATAAACATTAAATATCTTTAAGTGGCATTTGTTGTCGGTAAAAAAATAGAAAACTCTGTTCCCCTCAAAAATCCATTATTAAATTCAGTAGCTGCAATTTCATTTAACGTCTCATCCTTTGCCACTCCCCGCCTCGATAGTGTTCCAAAGAGGTTAAAAAAAAATTACTGCACAAAATGACAAGAAAATGAGTATCAGAACACCCTCTGAAAATTTTATATATAAATATCCATTGTGTGTGTACATTGGTACAATGATAGAGAACACCCTCTGAAAATTTTATATATAAAGTGAATACAATAGTATGAACAAAGCAGTAAACTTGTAACTACACCGTTTTACAAATATTTAGCAAGTTTCTTCTACACCATCTGATAACTATTCTTCAACAAACAACAACAGTCCCTGAATGGTGGTAGGCAAACTCCTGCAGCATATCCTGAGTCTTTGCACTCGTCGTTGCAGTTCATGTCCAACCCTTTGCATTTGATAGAACAGCCCGCAGATTGCTTATTAACTCCGATTGCAGACACTGAAACCAAAAAGATCATTACAATAGTGTACACATATTATGAAGCAGCATGATAAAAACCAAAGCCTATACTGAAGTGTGTGAATTACATAAATCTCGCGATGAAAATTGATTACCAGGAGAAGGTAGGAGCAAAATTAGTGCAATCCATATCGCTAACTTTTTAGCAGTGGAAGAAAAACTCAGGTGCACCATTTTTGCTCTAATTTCTTCTATATTACAAGTTTGATTACAAATGTTATATATCTTCAATGTACTCTGCGAATACATTATATACTACTAGCTATGCATGATTTTTTGACAGCTGTACATAGTGATAAAGCAATTAATCATCCACAGTCATCTATACTTATCTGCCAACTAACTTTTGATGGATATGCATTTCCTCGCTAGAGGTAGCTGCAATCTTTGACTGCAACATTTGTTTTTGGATGATGTAAAAACTACAAGCTATAAGAAAACCTAAAAAAGTATACTGAAAATGTTATAAACGATCAAACAGTTATAGATACATGTATAAGCTGTTTAGAAGTAAGAACATAGAAACAAAGTTTGTGCTTGTCAAAAGACCATGCAATAATTTTTTATTCTGCAGCACTAATTTTTTACATATAGAAAGCTAAACAACTGGCTACCACAAAATCAAGGACTACATGCCATGACTTTCCTTAAACAGACTCCATGATCCCTGTATTCTTGCTACTGCTTATTCTACCAAATCACTCATAATAAAAAACAAATAAGTTTAAGATTATAACTCCAACAGAAAATACGATATATAGCATTTGACAAATGGATATCAACCGAACAAAAACAAAAGAAGACATTTTAAATAGAAGATATTTTCTCCTAAAGAAATATATTTGCAATTTGCCATATACTTTTAATGTGTTCAAATTTAACATCCATTCAATAAGTTTTACCAAAATTCATTCAAGTTTAACATACAATCCAAGTCCAACACAGATGAAAATAAAATCTAAGGCACTATAAGATTCCCAAACTCAGTTTTTTTTATTAATTTTACCAAAATCCTCATCAAATAAGAAAAGATCTAAAATAATTTAAGACGAAAACTATTGAACCGAAACCTAATTTTACTAAAGATAAAAAGACATAACTCAGTTAAGTATCATTAAAATATATTAAATACTATGAAAACATGCTAAATTATTTACAACATATTTGATAAAATTTCATAGTACTCTTTTCAAATTAAAAGCTACTTACTCATGAGTCATGATACATTGACGTGATTGAGTATGATCGACTTTTAAAAAATTGTCCACAAGTATTATCTAAATTTTATAAATATAAAATAAATTACCTACAAAAGCAAGTCATTGAAGGTGCAACTCGATCTTTTTTGGAGTAATTTCTTCATTGTTTGCTGCAACAAATTCATAAATAGAGGTATATTAGAAAATGAAAATCAATATTTTCAAAAAATATAAATCTCTAATCAAGTTGAAGAGCTTAAAAATACTCGATACCAACATTTCGGGAAGGAAATTCTATAGAAATACATTTAAAATTTTGTGCCACAATAGAATCGTCGACTAATGTTTCTCGATCGATTGTACTTGATATATCTATTACTACGAAGTGTAAATTAAAAACTGTTATGAACCATGAAATTTCAGTTCGATCCTATCTTTTGTGAAATTTGCAAAAAAAAATAGTAAAATTTTGTTCAAACTTTAAACCAAACTGAAACTCGAAGTTAAAATAAATAACAAACATAATTTTTTTAATATATATATATATATATATACATGATTTTGATCAGGATTAGATTTCCCTTCACTCTGTAAATATAATTTTAAGGGAAAATTTTAAGTTTTGAAAAAGACAAGCATAAAAATTGATTTCGATTCTGTCTCGTTGGCTTGAAAATAGTAATAATCCATCTATTTAAATAAAATTGTAGAATTTATATTCTAAAAACCACTGTATGCAATAACTTACCGATTTGACTTGAAAAAATATCCACATCTTGATACGATTAGAATATTAAGGCGAAGACGAAAGAAAAAATAAGAATTTAGAAAGAAATAGTAAACAACATAGCACGATATGATATTTCCGGGGACGATAAAATTGATAAGTGGTTGAAGAGTTAAAGTTATATGTGAATCAAAATCTAATTTTGTAAAAAAAATGTGAGAGGAGAGTTTTGGATAGAGAAATAGATCGGAGAAATAATAATGGTACAAACTTAAGATATTTGGAAATGAGCTAGAAGAAAAAGATTTATAGAAATTAACAACAAATTGGGGAAAAAGAAAAAACAAAAGAACAAGAAACGTGGCGACATAGAATTAATGTTCGTGGCATTGCTAAAACACGCGGCTTTTTAATATAGCGACATGTGTCTAACTCCTTAATTATATATATTGACACATAACGTTAATAATATGTGCTCGGCAAGTAAAATTAACTGTTTGTTGAGTTGTACACATTTTTCTTGAATGCTAGCGCAACCAAATGAAAAATTATAAATTTTAGTATTTTATATATTATATCTAGATTATAAGAAATTTATTTAATATAAATTAAATAATTACAAAGTTTAAAATTATTAGTTAATGAAATTATAAAATTTCAAATTTATTATCTAAAATGCTAGAAATCACGAGCTTCAATTTGGTTGTAGTAGCATTCAAGAAAAATGTATAAAATTCGATAAAGATTACTTTACTTCTTGAGCATATATTAGAGTATGTTTTTGATATTTATCATGACAACTCAAATGATACCATTAAGTTTACTGTTCACAACCATATATCCGTTCACTTGAGTGATCACTTTCATATTTAACTCGAAGTAATTGTAAGAACCCACATAATTGTAAGAACCCACGTAAGCTCTTTTAACATCATAAGCTGAAAGTCTAAATTTAAAGTGTTATACGGACTGAACTACACAATGATGCTAAAATGTGGGTAGTAGTCTCACATTATCAAGTCAATTTGAGTCATAAGTTGAGTGGACAAATGTTACATGCGCATAACGAGTGACACTTGGAATGTGTTCTCCTCAGAGAGAGCTTTTTGAGACACTTTGAATCACTCAAAATGACTTAGAGATGGATGAAATATTATCATTCAAAGTTAGTCTCTTAGTAATGATAAATTTGTGGAAGAAAAGAAAGCCCCACATTGGTTTTGCAAAAGGAGCATCCATAACTTTATGTAGCAAAACACTTATGTAGTGTTCAAATATGTTACTTATGTATTGCTCCAACACCTACGTGCGCGCGCAAGGGGTGCAAATCTTGGGCTTTCGAGGAACAATCCGAGACTTGCGAAGCGTTCGAGCTTGCCCGCGTGTGCGATGTGCGAACACGAATGTAGCAGAAAATTGACCCGAATAATCACAGACTAATTTTGCTAATTTAATTTCCACTGGTTTTGAGCTTTTAAAATTTTAATTCCTTTTGACTACAGATTATTATAATTGATTTAACGTAATAATAATCAGATTCAATTACGGATTTGATTTATTATCCGACATATTAATTAATGCATTTTAATTAATTACGTGTGGAGTAGCGCACACGTTTCCTCGAGCTTATATAATATCGTATCAGACTTAGGTTTATTGATTCATTCGATATACAACACACAGTTGCTCTGTTCTAGTTCACCGAAGGTGCTGTTCGCGTAACATCGTCGTCTTCTCGGAGGCTAACAACTCGCACATACGATAAGGGCCGTAATAGTTTTAAGTAGACAGTTATTCGACTGAACTCGAGAACTTCTCATTCATATCCTTTTAGTTGGTTTTTGTTATTCGCACACACTTATATTATATGTATTAATTGTAGATTGTGTTCACAGCTATACATATGTAACATATCCCCTTGAATATTTTGTCCATTAGGAAGAGGAATGACAAATTATTAAAAAGAAAATTGGTTTTAAGTAGTAAAACTTAATGCTTCATTTATGAATTGTGATAACGAGTACTGTAGAGTGACAACGGACGAAAAATCAGAACACTCACACATTAATTTTATTCAATTAGCCATTGAAAAGCACATTAACACTTGTACAAAGAAATGACTTCGATACATATTCTTGGATGATAGTTTAATTAAGAATAAACACAGCAATAATCTTTCTGTATATGAATGCAACCTCCTCCACGAAACCCTGAGTCTCTCCATAACTCATCACAATCAATCCCCAAGTCTGCGCATTTTCCAAAACATTCTCCAATTGTGCCTTTCTCTCTAATCGCAGATGCAGATACATTAAATGATGTACATCAAAGGCTATAAAAAAATGCACCATGATATTTTGGATATAACCTTGGACATCAAGTTTGTTACTATATAAACATTAAACACTATGATCTTGCAGTGTGCGCTTCTGTGCACATGCAATATAGGGAAAAAAGGCACACAAGCGTATGCATATAAACTGTTAATGAACTATACCAAGCAAGACGATTAGCAAAATAAGTGTAATCTATGTCACCAAAGTTCCTTGGCAATGAAAGAAATACTCTTGTGAACTTACTTGTTGAATTATAATTACTCAATTACAGATAACTAATAAAATATGAGGTATTGACCACTATACATACGGACAAACCGCCATCCCTCATCTCTATCTGATCCGCTTGTGAGCTTACTTGTTCAATTATAATTACTCAACTACAGATAACAAAAATAAGTTATAACAACATGTTTGCGTATTGAGTATAAAGTTGGCGCATTGATAATATTATTGTGTGGTATATTATTCATTTTCAAAAAAAGACTAATATTTTTAAATATTACCTTCATTAAAAAGGCATTAAGATAGTTCAGGTATACCGAATTCACAGACATCTTAAATATTATCTTCAGTTAAGCTTACTAAGGATGAACAAGGTACACCTGTAGATGTCACTAAATTTCGAGGTATGATTGGTTCATTGTTATATTTAACTGCTTCACGACCGGACATTATGTATAGTGTATGCTTGTGTGCTCGTTTTCAGTCTCAACCTAAAGAATCTCATTTGAATGTCGTTAAACATATTTTTAAATATTTAAAAGGTTCGAGTGACTTGGGATTATTTTATCCAAGCTCCTCTTCTTTTGACTTAATCGGTTTTTCAGATGCTGACTATGCAGGGTCACAGGTTGATGGAAAAAGCACAAGTGGTGCTTGTGAATTTTTAGGAGATTGTTTAGTTGCATGGCATAGCAAAAAACCAACTTTAGTAGCTCTTTCTACAGCCGAAGGATAGTACATTGCAGCTGGAAGTTGGTGTGCTCAAATTTTGTGGATGCAACAAACATTGCAGGATTTTGGTATTTCTTATTCAAATATTCCTATTTATTGTGATAATACCTCTGCAATTAATATCTCTAAAAATCCTGTCATGCATTCTCGTACCAAGCATATTGATGTTCGTCACCATTTTGTACGAGATAACGTTTCCAAAGGTAATATTGAGCTTATCTATATATCTACTGAGAAATAGCGTGCAGATATCTTCACTAAGCCTTTAGTTGAAGATAGATTTTGTTTGATGCGTCGAGAACTTGGTATGTGCTCCTTGTGTGATTAATTCTTTTGTCCCTTTTATGATGTTGAGGGGGAGAAAGAGTTGTTTTTTGATTTTGATTATGTACTGATTTCATTTGATTTTATACTTATTGTTATATCTGTTACATAAAGATATAATCCGCATATGTTATTTTGTTGTTACTAACATCTTGAACAGAGCTTAAAGTTTTTTTGATAGGGGGAGCAATTGTTCTCTTTGTCATCATCATAAAAGGGGGAGAATATTGATTTGCAGATTTACGATGATGACCTAATTCAAGATGTATGTAGAGAATGCAGATTATGGGACTTAGTTGTTGTAAGTGATAGGGTTTGGTGTAATTCTATTTGACTGGGTAAACAAGTTTATCCCCAAAATAAACTCTTTCTTGATAAACCTATTTGAACTATTCTAATCTTATCCTTTCTAAGGTTTATCTTTTACAACCAACTAACGGGTTGTATTACAAAGACTTATTCAAATATTTTTAAATAAATAGATTATCCAATCTTATCTCTTCTTTGTTTTGAAAATCAAACCCGTTAGATTTGTGTGTATAAATACACATCTTGTTTTTCAGATTCAATAAGAGTGCTTATTTCACGTTCTATCTTTATTCTCCGAAAAACTCTTCTTATTCCATTCTCTTGAATATTCTATTTAAGAAGAAGACACATCTCATGTTTTCAGATTACACCTAATGATTCCATGTTCTATCTTTATAATCTGAAACACCATTCTTGTTTTATATATCTTGAATATCCAGTCAAACAAGAAGCCTAGTTTGAGTTGTAATATTTCATTATTATCTATTGCGTGTATTCATATCAACTTTGTGCTGGGTTGTGGCAAGCTTGATTTCAAAGTATAGCAAGGTAGCTAGAAGGCTAAGGAATAGCAGTGGGCTAAGTAGCAAGGTAGCTTGGGAAATGGTTTCTTTCAGGTGCTATATTTGTAATCAAGGAAAAGACTATAAGTTCTTTTATTAAAGTTGATATAATACATTCTAATGCTAGTTGGCATGAGGACTTGGATGTAGGCCATAGACTAGGTGTAGGGGCCGAACCAAGTGAAAACTTCTGGTGTTATTACTTATTAAGTTTTCAGCATTCTGCATTTTTTACTGTTATTTATATTCTGCAGTTAATTGAGACTGTCCCATTCATTGTCTCATTTGTAAAGGGACTGTCCCATTTGCATAAGAGACTGTCCCATTTGCCTTGACAGTTAGAATATTATATTATATATCGAGTCATCGAATTTCAATAAATACTAAATATCTTTAAATTACATCTAGAATTTAGAAAACTATATTTCTCTCCATAAAAATCCGTACAAAACTATTTTAAATTTAATAGCCACCATTTCATCTTGACTCCACCTCTTTCCATAATGAGACGACAAACAAATTATTTATAAACATTAAATATCTTTAAGTGGCATTTGTTGTCCGTAAAAAATTAGAAAACTCTATTCCCCTCAAAAATTTGTTATTAAATTCAGTAACTGCAATTTCATTTAACGTCTCATCCTTTGCCACTCCCCGCCTCGATAGTGTTCCAAAGAGGTTAAAAAAAAATTTACTGCACAAAATGACAAGAAAATGAGTACCAGAACACCCTCTGAAAATTATATATATAAATATCCATTGTGTGTGTACATTGGTACAATGATAGAGAACACCCTCTCAAAATTTTATATATAAAGTGAATACAATAGTATGAACAAAGCAGTATAACTTGTAACTCCAATGTTTTACAAATATTTAGCAAGTTTCTTCTACACCATCTGAACTATTCTTGAACAAACAGTCCCTGATTTTAACTACTAGAAGAAACAACAACAGTCCCTGAATGGTGGTAGGCAAACTCCTGCAGCATATCCTGAGTCTTTGCACTCGTCGGTGCAGTTCATGTCCAACTCTTTGCATTTCATAGAACAGCCTGCAAATTGCTTATTAACTCCGATTGCAGACACTGAAACCAAAAAGATCATTACAATAGTGTACACATATTATGAAGCAGCATGATAAAAACCAAAGCCTATACTGAAGTGTGTGAATTACATAAATCTCGCGATGAAAATTGATTACCAGGAGAAGCTAGTAGCAGAATTAGTGCAATCCATATCGCTAACTTTTTAGCAGTGGAAGAAAAACTCAGGTGCACCATTTTTGCTCTAATTTCTTCTATATTACAAGTGTGATTACAAATGTTATATATCTTCAATGTACTCTGCGAATACATTATATACTACTAGCTATGCATGATTTTTTGACAGCTGTACATAGTGATAAAGCAATTAATCATCCACAGTCATCTATACTTATCTGCTAACTAACTTTTGATGGATATGCATTTCCTCGCTAGAGGTAGCTGCAATCTTTGACTGCAAAATTTGTTTTTGGATGATGTAAAAACTACAAGCTATAAGAAAACCTAAAAAAGTATACTGAAAATACAATATATAGCATTTGACAAATGGATATCAACCGAACAACAACAAAAGAAGACATTTTAAATAGAAGACACTCTCCTAAAGAAATATATTTGCAATTTGCCATATACTTTTAATGTGTTCAAATTTAACATCCATTCAATAAGTTTTACCAAAATTCATTCAAGTTTAACATACAATCTAAAATAAAATCTAAGGCACTATAGGACTCCCAAACTCAGTTTTTTATTAATTTTACCAAAATCCTCATCAAATAAGAAAAGATCTAAAATAATTTAAGCCGAAAACTATTGAACCGAAACCTAATTTTACTAAAGATAAAAAGACATAACTCACTTAAGTATCATTAAAATATATTAAATACTATGAAAACATGATAAATTATTTACAACATATTTGATAAAATTTCATAATACTCTTTTCAAAAACTCCATTAAAATCTACTTACTCATGAGTCATGATGCATTGACGTGATTGAGTATGATCGACTTTTAAAAAATTGTCCACAAGTATTATGTAAATTTTATAAATATAAAATAAATTACCTACAAAAGCAAGTCATTGAAGGTGCAACTTGATCTTTTTTGGAGCAATTTCTTCATTGTTTGCTGCAACAAATTCATAAATAGAGGTATATTAGAAAATGAACATCAATATTTTCAAAAAATATAAATCTCTAATCAAGTTGAAGAGCTTAAAAATACTGGATGCCAACATTTCGGGAATGAAATTCTTATGAAATATATTTAAAATTTTGTGCCATAGTAGAATTGTCGACTAATGTTTCTAGATCCATTGTACTTGATCTATCTATTACTACGAAGTGTAAATTAAAAACTGTTATGAACCATGAAATTTCAATTCGATCCTATCTTTTGTCAAATTTGCAAAAAAAATAGTAAAATTTTGTTCAAACTTTAAATCAAACCGAAACTCGAAGTTAAAATAAATAACAAACATAATTTTTTAATATATACATACATGATTTGGATCGGGATTAGATTTCCCTTCACTCTGTAAATATAATTTTAAGGGAAAATTTTAAGTTTTGAAAAAAATAAGCATAAAAATTGGTTTCGATTCTATCTCGTTGGCTTGAAAAATAGTAAGAATCCATCTATTTAAATAAAATTGTAGAATTTATATTCTAAAAATCATTGTATGCAATAACTTACCGATTTGACTTGAAAAAATATCCACATCTTGAAACGATTAGAATAATAAGGCGAAGACGAAAGAAAATACAAGAATTTAGGAAGAAATAGCAAACAACATAGCACGATATGATATTTCTGGGGACGATAAAATTGATAAGTGGTTGAAGAGTTGAAGTTATATGTGAATCATCAAAATCTAACTTTGTTAAAAAATGTGAGAGGAGAGTTTTGGATAGAGAAATAGATCGGGGAAATAATAATGGTACAAACTTAAGATATTTGGAAATGAGCTAGAAGAAAAAGATTTATAGAAATTAACAGCAAATTGGGGAAAAAGAAAAAAAAACAAGAAACGTGGCGGCAGAGAATTAATGTTCGTGGCATTGCTAAAACACGCGGCTTTTTAATATAGCGACAGGTGTCCAACTCCTTAATTATATATATTGACACGTAAAAGTTAATAATATGTGCTCGGCAAGTAAAATTAACTGTTTGTTGAGTTGTACACATTTTTCTTGAATGCTAGCGCAACCAAATGAAAAATTATAAATTTTTGTATTTTATATATTATATCTAGATTATAAGAAATTCATTAAATATAAAATTAAATAATTACAAAGTTTAAAATTATTAGTTATTAAAATTATAAAATTCCAAATTTATTATTTAAAATACTAGAAATCACGAACTTCAATTTTGTTATAGTAGCATTCAAGAAAAAATGTATAAAACTCGTTAAAAGATTACTTTACTTCTCGAGCAAATATTAGAGTATGTTTTTGATATTTATTATGACTACTCAAATGATACCATTAAGATTACTGTTCACAACCATATATCCGTTCACTTGAGTGACCACTTTCATATTTAACTCGAAGCAATTGTAAGAACCCACATAATTGTAAGAACCCACATAAGCTCTGTTAACATCTTAAGCTGAAAGTCTAAATTTAAAGTGTTATACGGACTGAACTACACAATGATGCTATTGTTGGAAAATGTGGGTAGTAATCCCACATTATCAAGTCAATTTGAGTCATAAGTTGAGTGGATAAATGTTGCATGCGCACAACGAGTGACACTTGGAATGCGTTCTCCTCAGAGAGAGCTTTCTGAGACACTTTGAATCACTCAAAATAACTTAGAGATGGATGAAATATGATCATTCAAAGTTAGTCTCTTAATAATGATAAATTTGTGGAAGAAAAGAAAGCCTCACATTGGTTTTGCAAAAGGAGCATCCATAACTTTATATAGCAAAACACTTAAGTAGTGTTCAAATGTGTTAATTATGTATTGCCCTAACACCTGTGTGCGCGCGCAAGGGGTGCAAATCTTGGGCTTTCGAGGAACAATCCGAGGCTTGCGAAGTGTTCGAGCTTTCCCGCGTGTGCGATGTGCGGACACGAATGTAGCAGAAAATTGACCCAAATAATCACAAACTAATTTTACTATTTTTTTTATCGTAGGTAACCCGCAGCCGCTACCCTTCGGGTGCGCACTGGGTAAACCCTACGGGCTCACGCAATAGCCTGCAAACCACGTAAACCAAGGTAAACCGTATTTAAGCGACATGCTCTGACTCATGAGGTATAATCATAAAATTCTCCTCCCGTGGGATTCGAACCTGTGATCAAGAGGATAGTTATCCTCTTTTTAACCAACTGACCCAACCCTTGCGGGCACAATTTTGCTAATTTAATTTCCACTAGTTTTGGGCTTTTAAAATTTTAATTTCCTTTTGACTACGGATTATTATAATTGATTTGACGTAATAATAATCAGATTCAATTACGGATTTGATTTATTAACCGACTGATTAATTAATGCATTTTAATTAATTACGCGTGGAGTAGCGCACACGTTTCCTCGAGCTTATATAATATCGTATCAGACTTAGGGTTATTGATTCATTCGATATACAACACACAGTTGCTCTGTTCTAGTTCACCGAAGGTGCTGTTCGCGTAACATCATCGTCTTCTCGTTTTATCCTGGGAGGCTAACGACTCGCACATACAATAAGGGCCGTAATAGTTTCAAGGAGGCAGTTATCCGACTGAACTCGAGAACTTCTCATTCATATCCTTTTAGTTGGTTTCTGTTATTCGCACACACTTATATTACATGTATTAATAGTATATTGTGTTCACAGCTATACATATCCCCTTTGAATATTTTGTCCATTAGGAAGAGGAATGACAAATTATTAAAAAGAAAATTGGTTTTTAGTAGTAAAACTTAATGCTTCATTTGTGAATTGTCATAACGAGTACTGCAGAGTGACTACGGACGAAAAATCAGAACATCCACACATTAATTTTATTCAATTAGCCATTGAAAGCACATTAACACTTGTACAGAGAAATGACTTTCATACATATTCTTGGATGATAGTTTAATTAAGAATAAACACAGCAACAATCTTTCTGTATAGGAATGCAACCTCCTCCACGAAACCCCGAGTCTCTCCATAACTCATCACAATCAATCCCCAAGTCTGCGCATTTTCCAAAACATTCTCCAATTGTTCCTTTCTCTCTAATCCCCAAGTCTGCGCTTCTGTGCACATGCAACATACGGAAAAAAAGGCACACAAGCGTATGCATGTAAACTCAGTGATGAACTATACCAAGCAAGACGATTAGCAAAATAAGTGTAATCCATGTCACAAAAGTTCCTTGGCCATGAAAGAAATACTCTTGTGAACTTACTTGTTGAATTATAATTACTCAATTACAGATAACTAATGAAATATGAGGTATTGACCACTATACATACGGACAAACCACCATCCCTCATCTCTATCTGATCCGCTTGTGAGCTTACTTGTTCAATTATAATTACTCAACTACAGATAATCGAAATAAGTTATAACAACATGTTTGCGTATTGAGTATAAAGGTGGCGCATTGATAATATTATTGTGTGGTATATTATTCATTTTCAAAAAAAGACTAATATTTTTAAATATTTCCTTCATTAAAAAGGCATTAAGATAGTTCAGGTATACCGAATTCACCGACATCTTAAATATTATCTTCGTAAAAACTTTATCTTTCTGTGAGCAATGATAAGTAAATAGTATATTTTGGGGTTTCATGAGTTTAATTACTATCAGGATGTTTCTCACTCATTTATGTTTAATACAAAAGAAGCTAATATGAGGTTTCTATCCGGTCACAAACATGAATAGTTAATAGTTTCACATGTTTTAGCTCGACCGAAAGAAATAAAATTATACACAACTGAGATATAAACTAGTTGATAATCCCGAATCACCCGGGGATCCCTTCCTTGTTGAACCCGGACCCGAACTCCGGTTGGACAGAAATGACGGCGGCGTGCGGTGTAGCTATAGGGTGGGAACCTACAAAATAGAACCGGAGGGGGTGGCGTCACCGCGGCACCTCCGGCGTGAAAATTAGAAAGGGTTTTGAAAGGGGTAAAACGGGAATTATACGAGTATATTGTGGTGTGTGTGTATATGAGAGATGAAGTAACCCCTTATACCCCTTTTATACCCCTTTTGTTCAGCCTTTTATAGGCTTTCCATTAGGGTTTAGGGGTCTGTACCTTTTGATCTGGACTGTAGGTGTGATTTTTGGACTGTAGAACGTGTGGACGTTCATGATGAGCTGGTGTTCTACTGAATCCGGACCGTAGGAACGTTCTGGGTCCGGGCTACCTGGACGGTGGTGATACTGCCACGTGTCCTGGGGTCTGCCAGAGTTATTGCTGAATGGTCCCTGAGCCCTTCTTATTGGGTCTTGGGCTCTTACCGACGGGCCTGTGATATTATAGGCTATCACTAGTGTTATAGTTAACTAAATAAATTGTATATATCTGATTATTTGTGTTCGAAAGCATGAAATTAGAAATAGTAAATATCGAAGCTATTCATCTATAATCACTTAACAATACTTGATGCAGAGCTGAACTACAATTTGCTATTATGATTGAACTTCTTTTTATTTTGCATACTTATGTTAATTCTCTGACAACTATTCTTGAACAAATCATGTACACAGTTATCAGTCATAGACATATTACGCTGATCATTATGCATGTACTCTGAGGTTACAAAAATTTCAAGTACTTCAAGTGCAGCACTGATAATCACAGATCACGAGACGACAAACAATTTGTTCATAAATACTAAATATCTTTAAATTACATCTATAGTTGGTGAGAATTTAGAAAACTATGTTTCTCTCCTTAAAAATCAGTACAAAACTATTTTAAATTTAATAGCCACCATTTCATCTTGACTCCACCTCTTTCCATCATGAGACGACAAACAAATTATTTATAAACATTAAATATCTTTAAGTGGCATTTGTTGTCGGTAAAAAAATAGAAAACTCTGTTCCCCTCAAAAATCCATTATTAAATTCAGTAGCTGCAATTTCATTTAACGTCTCATCCTTTGCCACTCCCCGCCTCGATAGTGTTCCAAAGAGGTTAAAAAAAAATTACTGCACAAAATGACAAGAAAATGAGTATCAGAACACCCTCTGAAAATTTTATATATAAATATCCATTGTGTGTGTACATTGGTACAATGATAGAGAACACCCTCTGAAAATTTTATATATAAAGTGAATACAATAGTATGAACAAAGCAGTAAACTTGTAACTACACCGTTTTACAAATATTTAGCAAGTTTCTTCTACACCATCTGATAACTATTCTTCAACAAACAACAACAGTCCCTGAATGGTGGTAGGCAAACTCCTGCAGCATATCCTGAGTCTTTGCACTCGTCGTTGCAGTTCATGTCCAACCCTTTGCATTTGATAGAACAGCCCGCAGATTGCTTATTAACTCCGATTGCAGACACTGAAACCAAAAAGATCATTACAATAGTGTACACATATTATGAAGCAGCATGATAAAAACCAAAGCCTATACTGAAGTGTGTGAATTACATAAATCTCGCGATGAAAATTGATTACCAGGAGAAGCTAGGAGCAAAATTAGTGCAATCCATATCGCTAACTTTTTAGCAGTGGAAGAAAAACTCAGGTGCACCATTTTTGCTCTAATTTCTTCTATATTACAAGTTTGATTACAAATGTTATATATCTTCAATGTACTCTGCGAATACATTATATACTACTAGCTATGCATGATTTTTTGACAGCTGTACATAGTGATAAAGCAATTAATCATCCACAGTCATCTATACTTATCTGCCAACTAACTTTTGATGGATATGCATTTCCTCGCTAGAGGTAGCTGCAATCTTTGACTGCAACATTTGTTTTTGGATGATGTAAAAACTACAAGCTATAAGAAAACCTAAAAAAGTATACTGAAAATGTTATAAACGATCAAACAGTTATAGATACATGTATAAGCTGTTTAGAAGTAAGAACATAGAAACAAAGTTTGTGCTTGTCAAAAGACCATGCAATAATTTTTTATTCTGCAGCACTAATTTTTTACATATAGAAAGCTAAACAACTGGCTACCACAAAATCAAGGACTACATGCCATGACTTTCCTTAAACAGACTCCATGATCCCTGTATTCTTGCTACTGCTTATTCTACCAAATCACTCATAATAAAAACAAATAAGTTTAAGATTATAACTCCAACAGAAAATACGATATATAGCATTTGACAAATGGATATCAACCGAACAAAAACAAAAGAAGACATTTTAAATAGAAGATATTTTCTCCTAAAGAAATATATTTGCAATTTGCCATATACTTTTAATGTGTTCAAATTTAACATCCATTCAATAAGTTTTACCAAAATTCATTCAAGTTTAACATACAATCCAAGTCCAACACAGATGAAAATAAAATCTAAGGCACTATAGGACTCCCAAACTCAGTTTTTTTTTATTAATTTTACCAAAATCATCATCAAATAAGAAAAGATCTAAAATAATTTAAGACAAAAACTATTGAACCGAAACCTAATTTTACTAACGACTAAAATTGCATAATAAAAACAAATAAGTTTAAGATTATAACTCCAACACTCTCCCCCTTAATCTTAAACTCTCAGACAAGTTCATTTACTCCCAGAAGTTCCCTCATTCTCTCAAACTTGATGGTGGACAGTGCCTTTGTCAAAATGTCAGCTCGTTGATGTTCACTAGCTATGTGCTTTATGACTATTTCCCCATGCTCCACACACTCCCGAATGAAATGATAACGAATACTAATATGCTTGCTGCGCCCATAGAAAACAGGATTTTTGGCAAGATCTATAGCTGACTTGTTGTCTATGTATAGAACAATTGGCCCTATGCATTCATTCATGACCTGACTTAAAACATTTCGAAGCCACATACCTTGACAAGGGCCGCTGTGGCAGCCAT
This sequence comes from Apium graveolens, assembly GCF_009905375.1. NCBI lineage: Eukaryota > Viridiplantae > Streptophyta > Magnoliopsida > Apiales > Apiaceae > Apium > Apium graveolens. Next base: position 31,528 of record NW_027421312.1, on the reverse strand, counting down.
GAATTCGGCCTCACAGGAGGACAAAGCTACACATTTCTGCTTTTGAGACATCCATGTGATCATGTTTTCATTTAAATAAAACACCATACCCCCAATACTCATACTCCTCCTGTCATCAATATTACCTGCCAAAGTTAGAATGTTATTACCTCCCTGTTTCGAATAGATCAGTCCGTAGTCAAGCGTGCCTTTTATATATCGAAGTATCCTCTTTACAGCATTTTGATGAAGAACAGTTGGTCGTTCCATGTAACGACTTATGATGCCAACAACATACGAAATGTCAGGCCTTGTATGAACAAGGTAACGAAGTCCACCCACCATAATTTTATACTGAGTCGTGTCTACTGTTTTACCTCCCTCATCTTTGGTTAACTGTTCTTTTGGGTCCATCGGGTACTTGGTGGGATTGCATCCTATCATTCCTGCATTCTCCAGAATTTTCTTTACGTTACTCGACTGCTTTATCTTAATATAACCCTCCTTTTGCTGAACTTCAATTCCCAGATAGTACGTTAGCTTTCCCAAATTACTCATTTCAAATTTTGAGTTCATTTGCTTCTTGAACTCCTCAATGATGCCCACATTAGAACCTGTGACCAACAGAATATCTACATAAACTGCGATTATCAACTTTTCACCTCTTACTTGCTTAGTATATACAACATGTTCATACGGGCAACGCTTGAACCCAAGTCCCAACAAACAGCTGTTGAGTTTCCCATACCAGGCTCGAGGGGCCTGGCGCAATCCGTACAAGGCCTTCAGAAGCTTATATACAAGATGTTCTTTTCCCTCATTTTCATATCCTTCTGGTTGAGCCACATAAACCTCTTCGTTAATTTCACCATTCAGAAACGCAGTTTTCACATCAATATGATGCACTTGCCACTGATTTTTTGCAGATAAAGCTAGTAACAAACGAACAGTCTCCAATCGAGTCACAGGGGCAAAAATTTCATCGAAATCCACACCATATTCTTGAGCGTAGCCTTTTGCTACGAGTTGCGCTTTATGTTTCACTATTTTTCCGTCTGCATCTTTCTTCAGTTTGAATATCCACTTTAGGCCTATGGTCTTGTGCCCGTATGGAAGTTCCGTTAGTACCCAAGTTCCATTTTTTTGATGGATTCAATCTCCTTGTCCATTGCTTGTTTCCATTCCCTTTTTTTTAACTGCTTGCCCATAGTTGCCCACTAAAAGTAACTCGGCCTCCACTTCTACTACCTCTGAATTATTGTAAATATCATTAAGCGTTCTGTACCGCTTTGGCTCGCTGCTATCATCATAGTTATCAGAATTTTGGTAGCTCGATGGTGAGTGAGGAGGTGTTATTTCACGAGCTTCCGAGATGTCATCATTTTCTGCACCTTCTTGCTGAGACTGCTCGATATCTGTATGCATTTCAGGAACTAAGAAAGACCCAGCATAACTTTCTTCCTCTTTTTGTCGATTCTAAGGCCAGTGTTTTAACTCATCGAACAGAACATCCCTACTTACATATACTCGTTTGTTTATAGGATCAAACAAGCGATAAGCCTTAGTATCTGGTTCCTTTCCAAGATTAATTACTTGCATACTTCGATCATCCAATTTTTTTATGTGCACATGTGGGACTTTCATATGCGCCAAACATCCAAAAACACGGACATGACTAATATTTGGCTTTGAACCTGTCCAAGCCTCATAAGGTGTTTGTCCAGACAGAGCTCGAGTGGGTAACCTGTTAAGTATGTAAACTGAGTGCCGAACTGCCTCCCCCCATAATTCTGATGGTAACTTTGTTTCTTTCAAGTAGCTACGTGCCATTTCAACCACTGTTCGATTTCTGCGCTCCACAACACCATTTTGTTGGGGCGTGTATAGAGCCGTATAGTGCCGCTCAATCCCAATCTCTTCACAATACGAAGTGAATTCCCTTGAGGAAAACTCTCCTCCTCGATCTGATCTAAAAACCTTCACTTTTTTTCCATTTCCATCCTCAACTTTCGCTCGAAATTTTTTAAAAGCACTAAAAGCCTCATCTTTACTTTTGAGTAAGTATATCCACATGACACGACTGAAATCATCAACAAGAAGGAAGAAATATTTGTTACCTCCAGCAGTTGCAGGTTCAATAGGACCGCACAAATCACCATGGACTGACTCTAGGACTTTGCTGGCCCTGTAGCTTGATTTCGATGGAAATGACTTTCTTGTTTGTTTCGACACCAAACATCCCGTACAAACATCTTTTGGTTGAATAATGTTTGGCAGCCCATACACCATTCTATCCTTATACATCAAAGCAATGGATTTGAAATTGATGTGCCCCAAGCGTGTGTGCCACAGGTACGCTACTTCTTCAGATCTATAAAATAAGCACTCTGGCTCAATATTCTCAATGATTAACTTATACAACCTGTTGGAAGATCTTTTTACCTTCATCAATAAATCTCCTTTCTTCTCATAAACCCACAGATAGTCTCCATTTAGCACGACTTTATTTTCTTCCTCTGACAGTTGACCTAGGCTGATTATATTGCTGCACAAACTGGGTATATAATAAACATCATGGAGTGTCCGTTCCTCACCATTTTTACATTTAAAGATTATTGACCCTTTTCCTTCTATGTTGACTGTTGATCCATCCCCGAACTTGACTTGACCATTTACTCCCTCGTCTAAAGTCTTGAATTTTGACTTTGCACCCGTCATATGATTGCTAGCGCCGTTGTCCAAATACCATACATTAGACTCCACTCATTTTTCTTTGTCATTTATTATGAGTTTTGGTCGCATCCCCTGTTCATTCAGCAACATTAAATCGGCATGCTTTGCTAATAATAGCGCTGGTTCATCATCATCCATCCTGGACAATTGGACCTCCTGTGTCACTTCTCTAGTACGACGGGGTTTTCTGCACTCCGCTGCGTAGTGTCCATAATTGTTATAATTGTAACATTTTATTTTGCTTTTATCCCTTGCACCTCGCCCTTTCATGTAACCAGTGGACTCTGCTCCAGTTTTTCCAGTTCGCTTTAGCCACTCTTCTCTGGTCAATAGTAGTTTACACTCATCCTTCTCTTTCTTAGCCCATTCATCATCTGTGAGCAGTAACTGACTGCTAGCACCTTCAGTATGGCCTTTCAATCTTTCTTCATGTGCCTTAAGAGATCCCACAATCTCTTCAACCGTCATTGTCTCCATATTCCCAAATTGCTCCAGCGTTGAGGCTATTTGCAGGAATTTCGTTGGTACAGCTCTTAGTAACTTTTTCACCATATAGGATTCATTTATTTCTTCTCCGAGTGCCCTGATGTTTGTTACCAGTCCATTGAGTCTCATGCAGAAATCATCAAGCTGATCATTGTCCTTCATCTGCAATGATTCAAACTCCGTTTTCAAAGTCCGGATCCTTGCTTTTTTGACTCTGTCGGCTCCTTGGCACAGAGTTTTGATAGCTTCCCAGGCGTCTTTAGCCTTCTTTTTGTCTGCAATCGAAAGCAAACTCTCTTCTGGTATTCCCTGGTAAATCATGGCCAGGGCAATCTTATCAGTCCTCTCGTCTATCGTAGCCTTTGGATCAGTTGGTTCTATTGCCTCCCAGACTCCGTGTGCTTGCATAAACACCCTCATCTTTAACGCCCAAGCAGTATAGTTGCTTTTGGTTAACATCGGATAACTCAAACCCATAGATCCTCCCTTCATCTTGTTTGCGTCCATCGTTGCTTTTGACATAAACACGAACTATCACTTTGAACCTTAATGCTCTGATACCAAGTGTTGTAAACGATCAAACAATTATAGATACATGTATAAGCTGTTTAGAAGTAAGAACATAGAAACAAAGTTTGTGCTTGTCAAAAGACCATGCAATAATTTTTTATTCTGCAGCACTATTACATATAGAAAGCTAAACAACTGGCTACCATAAAATCAGGGACTACATGCCATGACTTTCCTTAAACAGACTCCATGATCCCTGTATTCTTGCGACTGCTTATTCTACCAAATCACTCATAATAAAAACAAATAAGTTTAAGATTATAACTCCAACAGAAAATACGATATATAGCATTTGACAAATGGATATCAACCGAACAAAAACAAAAGAAGACATTTTAAATAGAAGACATTTTCTCCTAAAGAAATATATTTGCAATTTGCCATATACTTTTAATGTGTTCAAATTTAACATCCATTCAATAAGTTTTACCAAAATTCATTCAAGTTTAACATACAATCCAAGTCCAACACAGATGAAAATAAAATCTAAGGCACTATAGGATTCCCAAACTCAGTTTTTTTTTATTAATTTTACCAAAATCCTCATCAAATAAGAAAAGATCTAAAATAATTTAAGACGAAAACTATTGAACCGAAACCTAATTTTACTAAAGATAAAAAGACATAACTCAGTTAAGTATCATTAAAATATATTAAATACTATGAAAACATGCTAAATTATTTACAACATATTTGATAAAATTTCATAGTACTCTTTTCAAATTAAAAGCTACTTACTCATGAGTCATGATACATTGACGTGATTGAGTATGATCGACTTTTAAAAAATTGTCCACAAGTATTATCTAAATTTTATAAATATAAAATAAATTACCTACAAAAGCAAGTCATTGAAGGTGCAACTCGATCTTTTTTGGAGTAATTTCTTCATTGTTTGCTGCAACAAATTCATAAATAGAGGTATATTAGAAAATGAAAATCAATATTTTCAAAAAATATAAATCTCTAATCAAGTTGAAGAGCTTAAAAATACTCGATACCAACATTTCAGGAAGGAAATTCTATAGAAATACATTTAAAATTTTGTGCCACAATAGAATTGTCGACTAATGTTTCTCGATCGATTGTACTTGATATATCTATTACTACGAAGTGTAAATTAAAAACTGTTATGAACCATGAAATTTCAGTTCGATCCTATCTTTTGTGAAATTTGCAAAAAAAAATAGTAAAATTTTGTTCAAACTTTAAACCAAACTGAAACTCGAAGTTAAAATAAATAACAAACATAATTTTTTTAATATATATATATATACATGATTTTGATCAGGATTAGATTTCCCTTCACTCTGTAAATATAATTTTAAGGGAAAATTTTAAGTTTTGAAAAAGACAAGCATAAAAATTGATTTCGATTCTGTCTCGTTGGCTTGAAAATAGTAAGAATCCATCTATTTAAATAAAATTGTAGAATTTATATTCTAAAAACCACTGTATGCAATAACTTACCGATTTGACTTGAAAAAATATCCACATCTTGATACGATTAGAATATTAAGGCGAAGACGAAAGAAAAAATAAGAATTTAGAAAGAAATAGTAAACAACATAGCACGATATGATATTTCCGGGGACGATAAAATTGATAAGTGGTTGAAGAGTTAAAGTTATATGTGAATCAAAATCTAATTTTGTAAAAAAAATGTGCGAGGAGAGTTTTGGATAGAGAAATAGATCGGAGAAATAATAATGGTACAAACTTAAGATATTTGGAAATGAGCTAGAAGAAAAAGATTTATAGAAATTAACAACAAATTGGGGAAAAAGAAAAAACAAAAGAACAAGAAACGTGGCGACATAGAATTAATGTTCGTGGCATTGCTAAAACACGCGGCTTTTTAATATAGCGACATGTGTCTAACTCCTTAATTATATATATTGACACATAACGTTAATAATATGTGCTCGGCAAGTAAAATTAACTGTTTGTTGAGTTTTACACATTTTTCTTGAATGCTAGCGCAACCAAATGAAAAATTATAAATTTTAGTATTTTATATATTATATCTAGATTATAAGAAATTTATTTAATATAAATTAAATAATTACAAAGTTTAAAATTATTAGTTAATGAAATTATAAAATTTCAAATTTATTATCTAAAATGCTAGAAATCACGAGCTTCAATTTGGTTGTAGTAGCATTCAAGAAAAATGTATAAAATTCGATAAAGATTACTTTACTTCTTGAGCATATATTAGAGTATGTTTTTGATATTTATCATGACAACTCAAATGATACCATTAAGTTTACTGTTCACAACCATATATCCGTTCACTTGAGTGATCACTTTCATATTTAACTCGAAGCAATTGTAAGAACCCACATAATTGTAAGAACCCACGTAAGCTCTTTTAACATCATAAGCTGAAAGTCTAAATTTAAAGTGTTATACGGACTGAACTACACAATGATGCTAAAATGTGGGTAGTAGTCTCACATTATCAAGTCAATTTGAGTCATAAGTTGAGTGGACAAATGTTACATGCGCATAACGAGTGACACTTGGAATGTGTTCTCCTCAGAGAGAGCTTTTTGAGACACTTTGAATCACTCAAAATGACTTAGAGATGGATGAAATATTATCATTCAAAGTTAGTCTCTTAGTAATGATAAATTTGTGGAAGAAAAGAAAGCCCCACATTGGTTTTGCAAAAGGAGCATCCATAACTTTATGTAGCAAAACACTTATGTAGTGTTCAAATATGTTACTTATGTATTGCTCCAACACCTACGTGCGCGCGCAAGGGGTGCAAATCTTGGGCTTTCGAGGAACAATCTGAGACTTGCGAAGCGTTCGAGCTTGCCCGCGTGTGCGATGTGCGAACACGAATGTAGCAGAAAATTGACCCGAATAATCACAGACTAATTTTGCTAATTTAATTTCCACTGGTTTTGAGCTTTTAAAATTTTAATTCCTTTTGACTACAGATTATTATAATTGATTTAACGTAATAATAATCAGATTCAATTACGGATTTGATTTATTATCCGACATATTAATTAATGCATTTTAATTAATTATGTGTGGAGTAGCGCACACGTTTCCTCGAGCTTATATAATATCGTATCAGACTTAGGTTTATTGATTCATTCGATATACAACACACAGTTGCTCTGTTCTAGTTCACCGAAGGTGCTGTTCGCGTAACATCGTCGTCTTCTCGGAGGCTAACAACTCGCACATACGATAAGGGCCGTAATAGTTTTAAGTAGACAGTTATTCGACTGAACTCAAGAACTTCTCATTCATATCCTTTTAGTTGGTTTTTGTTATTCGCACACACTTATATTATATGTATTAATTGTAGATTGCGTTCACAGCTATACATATGTAACATATCCCCTTGAATATTTTGTCCATTAGGAAGAGGAATGACAAATTATTAAAAAGAAAATTGGTTTTAAGTAGTAAAACTTAATGCTTCATTTATGAATTGTGATAACGAGTACTGTAGAGTGACAACGGACGAAAAATCAGAACACTCACACATTAATTTTATTCAATTAGCCATTGAAAAGCACATTAACACTTGTACAAAGAAATGACTTCGATACATATTCTTGGATGATAGTTTAATTAAGAATAAACACAGCAATAATCTTTCTGTATATGAATGCAACCTCCTCCACGAAACCCTGAGTCTCTCCATAACTCATCACAATCAATCCCCAAGTCTGCGCATTTTCCAAAACATTCTCCAATTGTGCCTTTCTCTCTAATCGCAGATGCAGATACATTAAATGATGTACATCAAAGGCTATAAAAAAATGCACCATGATATTTTGGATATAACCTTGGACATCAAGTTTGTTACTATATAAACATTAAACACTATGATCTTGCAGTGTGCGCTTCTGTGCACATGCAACATAGGGAAAAAAGGCACACAAGCGTATGCATATAAACTGTTAATGAACTATACCAAGCAAGACGATTAGCAAAATAAGTGTAATCTATGTCACCAAAGTTCCTTGGCAATGAAAGAAATACTCTTGTGAACTTACTTGTTGAATTATAATTACTCAATTACAGATAACTAATGAAATATGAGGTATTGACCACTATACATACGGACAAACCGCCATCCCTCATCTCTATCTGATCCGCTTGTGAGCTTACTTGTTCAATTATAATTACTCAACTACAGATAACAAAAATAAGTTATAACAACATGTTTGCGTATTGAGTATAAAGTTGGCGCATTGATAATATTATTGTGTGGTATATTATTCATTTTCAAAAAAAGACTAATATTTTTAAATATTACCTTCATTAAAAAGGCATTAAGATAGTTCAGGTATACCGAATTCACAGACATCTTAAATATTATCTTCAGTTAAGCTTACTAAGGATGAACAAGGTACACCTGTAGATGTCACTAAATTTCGAGGTATGATTGGTTCATTGTTATATTTAACTGCTTCACGACCGGACATTATGTATAGTGTATGCTTGTGTGCTCGTTTTCAGTCTCAACCTAAAGAATCTCATTTGAATGTCGTTAAACATATTTTTAAATATTTAAAAGGTTCGAGTGACTTGGGATTATTTTATCCAAGCTCCTCTTCTTTTGACTTAATCGGTTTTTCAGATGCTGACTATGCAGGGTCACAGGTTGATGGAAAAAGCACAAGTGGTGCTTGTGAATTTTTAGGAGATTGTTTAGTTGCATGGCATAGCAAAAAACCAACTTTAGTAGCTCTTTCTACAGCCGAAGGATAGTACATTGCAGCTGGAAGTTGGTGTGCTCAAATTTTGTGGATGCAACAAACATTGCAGGATTTTGGTATTTCTTATTCAAATATTCCTATTTATTGTGATAATACCTCTGCAATTAATATCTCTAAAAATCCTGTCATGCATTCTCGTACCAAGCATATTGATGTTCGTCACCATTTTGTACGAGATAACGTTTCCAAAGGTAATATTGAGCTTATCTATATATCTACTGAGAAACAGCGTGCAGATATCTTCACTAAGCCTTTAGTTGAAGATAGATTTTGTTTGATGCGTCGAGAACTTGGTATGTGCTCCTTGTGTGATTAATTCTTTTGTCCCTTTTATGATGTTGAGGGGGAGAAAGAGTTGTTTTTTGATTTTGATTATGTACTGATTTCATTTGATTTTATACTTATTGTTATATTTGTTGCATAAAGATATAATCCGCATATGTTATTTTGTTGTTACTAACATCTTGAACAGAGCTTAAAGTTTTTTTGATAGGGGGAGCAATTGTTCTCTTTGTCATCATCATAAAAGGGGGAGAATATTGATTTGCAGATTTACGATGATGACCTAATTCAAGATGTATGTAGAGAATGCAGATTATGGGACTTAGTTGTTATAAGTGATAGGGTTTGGTGTAATTCTATTTGACTGGGTAAACAAGTTTATCCCCAAAATAAACTCTTTCTTGATAAACCTATTTGAACTATTCTAATCTTATCCTTTCTAAGGTTTATCTTTTACAACCAACTAACGGGTTGTATTACAAAGACTTATTCAAATATTTTTAAATAAATAGATTATCCAATCTTATCTCTTCTTTGTTTTGAAAATCAAACCCGTTAGATTTGTGTGTATAAATACACATCTTGTTTTTCAGATTCAATAAGAGTGCTTATTTCACGTTCTATCTTTATTCTCCGAAAAACTCTTCTTATTCCATTCTCTTGAATATTCTATTTAAGAAGAAGACACATCTCATGTTTTCAGATTACACCTAATGATTCCATGTTCTATCTTTATAATCTGAAACACCATTCTTGTTTTATATATCTTGAATATCCAGTCAAACAAGAAGCCTAGTTTGAGTTGTAATATTTCATTATTATCTATTGCGTGTATTCATATCAACTTTATGCTGGGTTGTGGCAAGCTTGATTTCAAAGTATAGCAAGGTAGCTAGAAGGCTAAGGAATAGCAGTGGGCTAAGTAGCAAGGTAGCTTGGGAAATGGTTTCTTTCAGGTGCTATATTTGTAATCAAGGAAAAGACTATAAGTTCTTTTATTAAAGTTGATATAATACATTCTAATGCTAGTTGGCATGAGGACTTGGATGTAGGCCATAGACTAGGTGTAGGGGCCGAACCAAGTGAAAACTTCTGGTGTTATTACTTATTAAGTTTTCAGCATTCTGTATTTTTTACTGTTATTTATATTCTGCAGTTAATTGAGACTGTCCCATTCATTGTCTCATTTGTAAAGGGACTGTCCCATTTGCATAAGAGACTGTCCCATTTGCCTTGACAGTTAGAATATTATATTATATATCGAGTCATCGAATTTCAATAAATACTAAATATCTTTAAATTACATCTAGAATTTAGAAAACTATATTTCTCTCCATAAAAATCCGTACAAAACTATTTTAAATTTAATAGCCACCATTTCATCTTGACTCCACCTCTTTCCATAATGAGACGACAAACAAATTATTTATAAACATTAAATATCTTTAAGTGGCATTTGTTGTCCGTAAAAATTAGAAAACTCTATTCCCCTCAAAAATTTGTTATTAAATTCAGTAACTGCAATTTCATTTAACGTCTCATCCTTTGCCACTCCCCGCCTCGATAGTGTTCCAAAGAGGTTAAAAAAAATTTACTGCACAAAATGACAAGAAAATGAGTACCAGAACACCCTCTGAAAATTATATATATAAATATCCATTGTGTGTGTACATTGGTACAATGATAGAGAACACCCTCTCAAAATTTTATATATAAAGTGAATACAATAGTATGAACAAAGCAGTATAACTTGTAACTACAATGTTTTACAAATATTTAGCAAGTTTCTTCTACACCATCTGAACTATTCTTGAACAAACAGTCCCTGATTTTAACTACTAGAAGAAACAACAACAGTCCCTGAATGGTGGTAGGCAAACTCCTGCAGCATATCCTGAGTCTTTGCACTCGTCGGTGCAGTTCATGTCCAACTCTTTGCATTTCATAGAACAGCCTGCAAATTGCTTATTAACTCCGATTGCAGACACTGAAACCAAAAAGATCATTACAATAGTGTACACATATTATGAAGCAGCATGATAAAAACCAAAGCCTATACTGAAGTGTGTGAATTACATAAATCTCGCGATGAAAATTGATTACCAGGAGAAGCTAGTAGCAGAATTAGTGCAATCCATATCGCTAACTTTTTAGCAGTGGAAGAAAAACTCAGGTGCACCATTTTTGCTCTAATTTCTTCTATATTACAAGTGTGATTACAAATGTTATATATCTTCAATGTACTCTGCGAATACATTATATACTACTAGCTATGCATGATTTTTTGACAGCTGTACATAGTGATAAAGCAATTAATCATCCACAGTCATCTATACTTATCTGCTAACTAACTTTTGATGGATATGCATTTCCTCGCTAGAGGTAGCTGCAATCTTTGACTGCAAAATTTGTTTTTGGATGATGTAAAAACTACAAGCTATAAGAAAACCTAAAAAAGTATACTGAAAATACAATATATAGCATTTGACAAATGGATATCAACCGAACAACAACAAAAGAAGACATTTTAAATAGAAGACATTCTCTCCTAAAGAAATATATTTGCAATTTGCCATATACTTTTAATGTGTTCAAATTTAACATCCATTCAATAAGTTTTACCAAAATTCATTCAAGTTTAACATACAATCTAAAATAAAATCTAAGGCACTATAGGACTCCCAAACTCAGTTTTTTATTAATTTTACCAAAATCCTCATCAAATAAGAAAAGATCTAAAATAATTTAAGCCGAAAACTATTGAACCGAAACCTAATTTTACTAAAGATAAAAAGACATAACTCACTTAAGTATCATTAAAATATATTAAATACTATGAAAACATGATAAATTATTTACAACATATTTGATAAAATTTCATAATACTCTTTTCAAAAACTCCATTAAAATCTACTTACTCATGAGTCATGATGCATTGACGTGATTGAGTATGATCGACTTTTAAAAAATTGTCCACAAGTATTATGTAAATTTTATAAATATAAAATAAATTACCTACAAAAGCAAGTCATTGAAGGTGCAACTTGATCTTTTTTGGAGCAATTTCTTCATTGTTTGCTGCAACAAATTCATAAATAGAGGTATATTAGAAAATGAACATCAATATTTTCAAAAAATATAAATCTCTAATCAAGTTGAAGAGCTTAAAAATACTGGATGCCAACATTTCGGGAATGAAATTCTTATGAAATATATTTAAAATTTTGTGCCATAGTAGAATTGTCGACTAATGTTTCTAGATCCATTGTACTTGATCTATCTATTACTACGAAGTGTAAATTAAAAACTGTTATGAACCATGAAATTTCAATTCGATCCTATCTTTTGTCAAATTTGCAAAAAAAAATAGTAAAATTTTGTTCAAACTTTAAATCAAACCGAAACTCGAAGTTAAAATAAATAACAAACATAATTTTTTAATATATACATACATGATTTGGATCGGGATTAGATTTCCCTTCACTCTGTAAATATAATTTAAGGGAAAATTTTAAGTTTTGAAAAAAATAAGCATAAAAATTGGTTTCGATTCTATCTCGTTGGCTTGAAAAATAGTAAGAATCCATCTATTTAAATAAAATTGTAGAATTTATATTCTAAAAATCATTGTATGCAATAACTTACCGATTTGACTTGAAAAAATATCCACATCTTGAAACGATTAGAATAATAAGGCGAAGACGAAAGAAAATACAAGAATTTAGGAAGAAATAGCAAACAACATAGCACGATATGATATTTCTGGGGACGATAAAATTGATAAGTGGTTGAAGAGTTGAAGTTATATGTGAATCATCAAATCTAACTTTGTTAAAAAATGTGAGAGGAGAGTTTTGGATAGAGAAATAGATCGGGGAAATAATAATGGTACAAACTTAAGATATTTGGAAATGAGCTAGAAGAAAAAGATTTATAGAAATTAACAGCAAATTGGGGAAAAAGAAAAAAAAACAAGAAACGTGGCGGCAGAGAATTAATGTTCGTGGCATTGCTAAAACACGCGGCTTTTTAATATAGCGACAGGTGTCCAACTCCTTAATTATATATATTGACACGTAAAAGTTAATAATATGTGCTCGGCAAGTAAAATTAACTGTTTGTTGAGTTGTACACATTTTTCTTGAATGCTAGCGCAACCAAATGAAAAATTATAAATTTTTGTATTTTATATATTATATCTAGATTATAAGAAATTCATTAAATATAAAATTAAATAATTACAAAGTTTAAAATTATTAGTTATTAAAATTATAAATTCCAAATTATTATTTAAAATACTAGAAATCACGAACTTCAATTTTGTTGTAGTAGCATTCAAGAAAAAATGTATAAAACTCGTTAAAAGATTACTTTACTTCTCGAGCAAATATTAGAGTATGTTTTTGATATTTATTATGACTACTCAAATGATACCATAAGATTACTGTTCACAACCATATATCCGTTCACTTGAGTGACCACTTTCATATTTAACTCGAAGCAATTGTAAGAACCCACATAATTGTAAGAACCCACATAAGCTCTGTTAACATCTTAAGCTGAAAGTCTAAATTTAAAGTGTTATACGGACTGAACTACACAATGATGCTATTGTTGGAAAATGTGGGTAGTAGTCCCACATTATCAAGTCAATTTGAGTCATAAGTTGAGTGGATAAATGTTGCATGCGCACAACGAGTGACACTTGGAATGCGTTCTCCTCAGAGAGAGCTTTCTGAGACACTTTGAATCACTCAAAATAACTTAGAGATGGATGAAATATGATCATTAAAGTTAGTCTCTTAATAATGATAAATTTGTGGAAGAAAAGAAAGCCCCACATTGGTATTGCAAAAGGAGCATCCATAACTTTATATAGCAAAACACTTAAGTAGTGTTCAAATGTGTTAATTATGTATTGCCCTAACACCTGTGTGCGCGCGCAAGGGGTGCAAATCTTGGGCTTTCGAGGAACAATCCGAGGCTTGCGAAGTGTTCGAGCTTTCCCGCGTGTGCGATGTGCGGACACGAATGTAGCAGAAAATTGACCCAAATAATCACAAACTAATTTTACTATTTTTTTATCGTAGGTAACCCGCAGCCGCTACCCTTCGGGTGCGCACTGGGTAAACCCTACGGGCTCACGCAATAGCCTGCAAACCACGTAAACCAAGGTAAACCGTATTTAAGCGACATGCTCTGACTCATGAGGTATAATCATAAAATTCTCCTCCCGTGGGATTCGAACCTGTGATCAAGAGGATAGTTATCCTCTTTTTAACCAACTGACCCAACCCTTGCGGGCACAATTTTGCTAATTTAATTTCCACTAGTTTTGGGCTTTTAAAATTTTAATTTCCTTTTGACTACGGATTATTATAATTGATTTGACGTAATAATAATCAGATTCAATTACGGATTTGATTTATTAACCGACTGATTAATTAATGCATTTTAATTAATTACGCGTGGAGTAGCGCACACGTTTCCTCGAGCTTATATAATATCGTATCAGACTTAGGGTTATTGATTCATTCGATATACAACACACAGTTGCTCTGTTCTAGTTCACCGAAGGTGCTGTTCGCGTAACATCATCGTCTTCTCGTTTTATCCTGGGAGGCTAACGACTCGCACATACAATAAGGGCCGTAATAGTTTTCAAGGAGGCAGTTATCCGACTGAACTCGAGAACTTCTCATTCATAATCCTTTTAGTTGGTTTCTGTTATTCGCACACACTTATATTACATGTATTAATAGTATATTGTGTTCACAGCTATACATATCCCCTTTGAATATTTTGTCCATTAGGAAGAGGAATGACAAATTATTAAAAAGAAAATTGGTTTTTTAGTAGTAAAACTTAATGCTTCATTTGTGAATTGTCATAACGAGTACTGCAGAGTGACTACGGACGAAAAATCAGAACATCCACACATTAATTTTATTCAATTAGCCATTGAAAGCACATTAACACTTGTACAGAGAAATGACTTTCATACATATTCTTGGATGATAGTTTAATTAAGAATAAACCACAGCAACAATCTTTCTGTATAGGAATGCAACCTCCTCCACGAAAACCCCGAGTCTCTCCATAACTCATCACAATCAATCCCCAAGTCTGCGCATTTTCCAAAACATTCTCCAATTGTTCCTTTCTCTCTAATCCCCAAGTCTGCGCTTCTGTGCACATGCAATATACGGAAAAAAAAGGGGCACACAAGCGTATGCATGTAAACTCAGGTGATGGACTATACCAAGCAAGACGATTAGCAAAATAAGTGTAATCCATGTCACAAAAGTTCCTTGGCCATGAAAGAAATACTCTTGTGAACTTACTTGTTGAATTATAATTACTCAATTACAGATAACTAATGAAATATGAGGTATTGACCACTATACATACGGACAAACCACCATCCCTCATCTCTATCTGATCCGCTTGTGAGCTTACTTGTTCAATTATAATTACTCAACTACAGATAATCGAAATAAGTTATAACAACATGTTTGCGTATTGAGTATAAAGGTGGCGCATTGAATATTATTGTGTGGTATATTATTCATTTTCAAAAAAAGACTAATATTTTTAAATATTTCCTTCATTAAAAAGGCATTAAGATAGTTCAGGTATACCGAATTCACCGACATCTTAAATATTATCTTCGTAAAAACTTTATCTTTCTGTGAGCAATGATAAGTAAATAGTATATTTTGGGGTTTCATGAGTTTAATTACTATCAGGATGTTTCTCACTCATTTATGTTTAATACAAAAGAAGCTAATATGAGGTTTCTATCCGGTCACAAACATGAATAGTTAATAGTTTCACATGTTTTAGCTCGACCGAAAGAAATAAAATTATACACAACTGAGATATAAACTAGTTGATAATCCCGAATCACCCGGGGATCCCTTCCTTGTTGAACCCGGACCCGAACTCCGGTTGGACAGAAATGACGGCGGCGTGCGGTGTAGCTATAGGGTGGGAACCTACAAAATAGAACCGGAGGGGGTGGCGTCACCGCGGCACCTCCGCGTGAAAATTAGAAAGGGTTTTGAAAGGGGTAAAACGGGAATTATACGAGTATATTGTGGTGTGTGTGTATATGAGAGATGAAGTAACCCCTTATACCCCTTTTATACCCCTTTTGTTCAGCCTTTTATAGGCTTTCCATTAGGGTTTAGGGGTCTGTACCTTTTGATCTGGACTGTAGGTGTGATTTTTGGACTGTAGAACGTGTGGACGTTCATGATGAGCTGGTGTTCTACTGAATCCGGACCGTAGGAACGTTCTGGGTCCGGGCTACCTGGACGGTGGTGATACTGCCACGTGTCCTGGGGTCTGCCAGAGTTATTGCTGAATGGTCCCTGAGCCCTTCTTATTGGGTCTTGGGCTCTTACCGACGGGCCTGTGATATTATAGGCTATCACTAGTGTTATAGTTAACTAAATAAATTGTATATATCTGATTATTTGTGTTCGAAAGCATGAAATTAGAAATAGTAAATATCGAAGCTATTCATCTATAATCACTTAACAATACTTGATGCAGAGCTGAACTACAATTTGCTATTATGATTGAACTTCTTTTTATTTTGCATACTTATGTTAATTCTCTGACAACTATTCTTGAACAAATCATGTACACAGTTATCAGTCATAGACATATTACGCTGATCATTATGCATGTACTCTGAGGTTACAAAAATTTCAAGTACTTCAAGTGCAGCACTGATAATCACAGATCACGAGACGACAAACAATTTGTTCATAAATACTAAATATCTTTAAATTACATCTATAGTTGGTGAGAATTTAGAAAACTATGTTTCTCTCCTTAAAAATCAGTACAAAACTATTTTAAATTTAATAGCCACCATTTCATCTTGACTCCACCTCTTTCATCATGAGACGACAAACAAATTATTTATAAACATTAAATATCTTTAAGTGGCATTTGTTGTCGGTAAAAAAATAGAAAACTCTGTTCCCCTCAAAAATCCATTATTAAATTCAGTAGCTGCAATTTCATTTAACGTCTCATCCTTTGCCACTCCCCGCCTCGATAGTGTTCCAAAGAGGTTAAAAAAAAATTACTGCACAAAATGACAAGAAAATGAGTATCAGAACACCCTCTGAAAATTTTATATATAAATATCCATTGTGTGTGTACATTGGTACAATGATAGAGAACACCCTCTGAAAATTTTATATATAAAGTGAATACAATAGTATGAACAAAGCAGTAAACTTGTAACTACACGTTTTACAAATATTTAGCAAGTTTCTTCTACACCATCTGATAACTATTCTTCAACAAACAACAACAGTCCCTGAATGGTGGTAGGCAAACTCCTGCAGCATATCCTGAGTCTTTGCACTCGTCGTTGCAGTTCATGTCCAACCCTTTGCATTTGATAGAACAGCCCGCAGATTGCTTATTAACTCCGATTGCAGACACTGAAACCAAAAAGATCATTACAATAGTGTACACATATTATGAAGCAGCATGATAAAAACCAAAGCCTATACTGAAGTGTGTGAATTACATAAATCTCGCGATGAAAATTGATTACCAGGAGAAGCTAGGAGCAAAATTAGTGCAATCCATATCGCTAACTTTTTAGCAGTGGAAGAAAAACTCAGGTGCACCATTTTTGCTCTAATTTCTTCTATATTACAAGTTTGATTACAAATGTTATATATCTTCAATGTACTCTGCGAATACATTATATAACTAGCTATGCATGATTTTTGACAGCTGTACATAGTGATAAAGCAATTAATCATCCACAGTCATCTATACTTATCTGCCAACTAACTTTTGATGGATATGCATTTCCTCGCTAGAGGTAGCTGCAATCTTTGACTGCAACATTTGTTTTTGGATGATGTAAAAACTACAAGCTATAAGAAAACCTAAAAAAGTATACTGAAAATGTTATAAACGATCAAACAGTTATAGATACATGTATAAGCTGTTTAGAAGTAAGAACATAGAAACAAAGTTTGTGCTTGTCAAAAGACCATGCAATAATTTTTATTCTGCAGCACTAATTTTTTACATATAGAAAGCTAAACAACTGGCTACCACAAAATCAAGGACTACATGCCATGACTTTCCTTAAACAGACTCCATGATCCCTGTATTCTTGCTACTGCTTATTCTACCAAATCACTCATAATAAAAACAAATAAGTTTAAGATTATAACTCCAACAGAAAATACGATATATAGCATTTGACAAATGGATATCAACCGAACAAAAACAAAAGAAGACATTTTAAATAGAAGATATTTTCTCCTAAAGAAATATATTTGCAATTTGCCATATACTTTTAATGTGTTCAAATTTAACATCCATTCAATAAGTTTTACCAAAATTCATTCAAGTTTAACATACAATCCAAGTCCAACACAGATGAAAATAAAATCTAAGGCACTATAGGACTCCCAAACTCAGTTTTTTTTTTATTAATTTTACCAAAATCATCATCAAATAAGAAAAGATCTAAAATAATTTAAGACAAAAACTATTGAACCGAAACCTAATTTTACTAACGACTAAAATTGCATAATAAAAACAAATAAGTTTAAGATTATAACTCCAACACTCTCCCCCTTAATCTTAAACTCTCAGACAAGTTCCTTTACTCCCAGAAGTTCCCTCATTCTCTCAAACTTGATGGTGGACAGTGCCTTTGTCAAAATGTCAGCTCGTTGATGTTCACTAGCTATGTGCTTTATGACTATTTCCCCACGCTCCACACACTCCCGAATGAAATGATAACGAATACTAATATGCTTGCTGCGCCCATAGAAAACAGGATTTTTGGCAAGATCTATAGCTGACTTGTTGTCTATGTATAGAACAATTGGCCCTATGCATTCATTCATGACCTGACTTAAAACATTTCGAAGCCACATACCTTGACAAGGGCCGCTGTGGCAGCCATGAATTCGGCCTCACAGGAGGACAAAGCTACACATTTCTGCTTTTGAGACATCCATGTGATCATGTTTTCATTTAAATAAAACACCATACCCCCAATACTCATACTCCTCCTGTCATCAATATTACCTGCCAAAGTTAGAATGTTATTACCTCCCTGTTTCGAATAGATCAGTCCGTAGTCAAGCGTGCCTTTTATATATCGAAGTATCCTCTTTACAGCATTTTGATGAAGAACAGTTGGTCGTTCCATGTAACGACTTATGATGCCAACAACATACGAAATGTCAGGCCTTGTATGAACAAGGTAACGAAGTCCACCCACCATAATTTTATACTGAGTCGTGTCTACTGTTTTACCTCCCTCATCTTTGGTTAACTGTTCTTTTGGGTCCATCGGGTACTTGGTGGGATTGCATCCTATCATTCCTGCATTCTCCAGAATTTTCTTTGCGTTACTCGACTGCTTTATCTTAATATAACCCTCCTTTTGCTGAACTTCAATTCCCAGATAGTACGTTAGCTTTCCCAAATTACTCATTTCAAATTTTGAGTTCATTTGCTTCTTGAACTCCTCAATGATGCCCACATTAGAACCTGTGACCAACAGAATATCTACATAAACTGCGATTATCAACTTTTCACCTCTTACTTGCTTAGTATATACAACATGTTCATACGGGCAACGCTTGAACCCAAGTCCCAACAAACAGCTGTTGAGTTTCCCATACCAGGCTCGAGGGGCCTGGCGCAATCCGTACAAGGCCTTCAGAAGCTTATATACAAGATGTTCTTTTCCCTCATTTTCATATCCTTCTGGTTGAGCCACATAAACCTCTTCGTTAATTTCACCATTCAGAAACGCAGTTTTCACATCAAGATGATGCACTTGCCACTGATTTTTTGCAGATAAAGCTAGTAACAAACGAACAGTCTCCAATCGAGTCACAGGGGCAAAAATTTCATCGAAATCCACACCATATTCTTGAGCGTAGCCTTTTGCTACGAGTTGCGCTTTATGTTTCACTATTTTTCCGTCTGCATCTTTCTTCAGTTTGAATATCCACTTTAGGCCTATGGTCTTGTGCCCGTATGGAAGTTCCGTTAGTACCCAAGTTCCATTTTTTTGATGGATTCAATCTCCTTGTCCATTGCTTGTTTCCATTCCCTTTTTTTTAACTGCTTGCCCATAGTTGCCCACTAAAAGTAACTCGTCCTCCACTTCTACTACCTCTGAATTATTGTAAATATCATTAAGCGTTCTGTACCGCTTTGGCTCGCTGCTATCATCATAGTTATCAGAATTTTGGTAGCTCGATGGTGAGTGAGGAGGTGTTATTTCACGAGCTTCCGAGATGTCATCATTTTCTGCACCTTCTTGCTGAGACTGCTCGATATCTGTATGCATTTCAGGAACTAAGAAAGACCCAGCATAACTTTCTTCCTCTTTTTGTCGATTCCAAGGCCAGTGTTTTAACTCATCGAACAGAACATCCCTACTTACATATACTCGTTTGTTTATAGGATCAAACAAGCGATAAGCCTTAGTATCTGGTTCCTTTCCAAGATTAATTACTTGCATACTTCGATCATCCAATTTTTTTATGTGCACATGTGGGACTTTCATATGCGCCAAACATCCAAAAACACGGACATGACTAATATTTGGCTTTGAACCTGTCCAAGCCTCATAAGGTGTTTGTCCAGACAGAGCTCGAGTGGGTAACCTGTTAAGTATGTAAACTGAGTGCCGAACTGCCTCCCCCCATAATTCTGATGGTAACTTTGTTTCTTTCAAGTAGCTACGTGCCATTTCAACCACTGTTCGATTTCTGCGCTCCACAACACCATTTTGTTGGGGCGTGTATAGAGCCGTATAGTGCCGCTCAATCCCAATCTCTTCACAATACGAAGTGAATTCCCTTGAGGAAAACTCTCCTCCTCGATCTGATCTAAAAACCTTCACTTTTTTTCCATTTCCATCCTCAACTTTCGCTCGAAATTTTTTAAAAGCACTAAAAGCCTCATCTTTACTTTTGAGTAAGTATATCCACATGACACGACTGAAATCATCAACAAGAAGGAAGAAATATTTGTTACCTCCAGCAGTTGCAGGTTCAATAGGACCGCACAAATCACCATGGACTGACTCTAGGACTTTGCTGGCCCTGTAGCTTGATTTCGATGGAAATGACTTTCTTGTTTGTTTCGACACCAAACATCCCGTACAAACATCTTTTGGTTGAATAATGTTTGGCACCATACACCATTCTATCCTTATACATCAAAGCAATGGATTTGAAATTGATGTGCCCCAAGCGTGTGTGCCACAGGTACGCTACTTCTTCAGATCTATAAAATAAGCACTCTGGCTCAATTCTCAATGATTAACTTATACAACCTGTTGGAAGATCTTTTTACCTTCATCAATAAATCTCCTTTCTTCTCATAAACCCACAGATAGTCTCCATTTAGCACGACTTTATTTCTTCCTCTGACAGTTGACCTAGGCTGATTATATTGCTGCACAAACTGGGTATATAATAAACATCATGGAGTGTCCGTTCCTCACCATTTTTACATTTAAAGATTATTGACCCTTTTCCTTCTATGTTGACTGTTGATCCATCCCCGAACTTGACTTGACCATTTACTCCCTCGTCTAAAGTCTTGAATTTTGACTTTGCACCCGTCATATGATGCTAGCGCCGTTGTCCAAATACCATACATTAGACTCCACTCATTTTTCTTTGTCATTTATTATGAGTTTTGGTCGCATCCCCTGTTCATTCAGCAACATTAAATCGGCATGCTTTGCTAATAATAGCGCTGGTTCATCATCATCCATCCTGGACAATTGGACCTCCTGTGTCACTTCTCTAGTACGACGGGGTTTTCTGCACTCCGCTGCGTAGTGTCCATAATTGTTATAATTGTAACATTTTATTTTGCTTTTATCCCTTGCACCTCGCCCTTTCATGTAACCAGTGGACTCTGCTCCAGTTTTTCCAGTTCGCTTTAGCCACTCTTCTCTGGTCAATAGTAGTTTACACTCATCCTTCTCTTTCTTAGCCCATTCATCATCTGTGAGCAGTAACTGACTGCTAGCACCTTCAGTATGGCCTTTCAATCTTTCTTCATGTGCCTTAAGAGATCCCACAATCTCTTCAACCGTCATTGTCTCCATATTCCCAAATTGCTCCAGCGTTGAGGCTATTTGCAGGAATTTCGTTGGTACAGCTCTTAGTAATACTTTTTCCCATATATATTTATTTTTCTCCGAGTGCCCTGATGTTTGTTACCAGTCCATTGAGTCTCATGCAGAAATCATCAAGCTGATCATTGTCCTTCATCTGCAATGATTCAAACTCCGTTTTCAAAGTCTGGATCCTTGCTTTTTTGACTCTGTCGGCTCCTTGGCACAGAGTTTTGATAGCTTCCCAGGCGTCTTTAGCCTTCTTTTTGTCTGCAATCGAAAGCAAACTCTCTTCTGGTATTCCCTGGTAAATCATGGCCAGGGCAATCTTATCAGTCCTCTCGTCTATCGTAGCCTTGGATCAGTTGGTTCTATTGCCTCCCAGACTCCGTGTGCTTGCATAAACACCCTCATCTTTAACGCCCAAGCAGTATAGTTGCTTTTGGTTAACATCGGATAACTCAAACCCATAGATCCTCCCTTCATCTTGTTTGCGTCCATCGTTGCTTTTGACATAAACACGAACTATCACTTTGAACCTTAATGCTCTGATACCAAGTGTTGTAAACGATCAAACATTATAGATACATGTATAAGCTGTTTAGAAGTAAGAACATAGAAACAAAGTTTGTGCTTGTCAAAAGACCATGCAATAATTTTTTATTCTGCAGCACTATTACATATAGAAAGCTAAACAACTGGCTACCAAAAATCAGGGACTACATGCCATGACTTTCCTTAAACAGACTCCATGATCCCTGTATTCTTGCTACTGCTTATTCTACCAAATCACTCATAATAAAAACAAATAAGTTTAAGATTATAACTCCAACAGAAAATACGATATATAGCATTTGACAAATGGATATCAACCGAACAAAAACAAAAGAAGACATTTTAAATAGAAGACATTTTTCCTAAAGAAATATATTTGCAATTTGCCATATACTTTTAATGTTCAAATTTAACATCCATTCAATAAGTTTTACCAAAATTCATTCAAGTTTAACATACAATCCAAGTCCAACACAGATGAAAATAAAATCTAAGGCACTATAGGATTCCCAAACTCAGTTTTTTTTATTAATTTTACCAAAATCCTCATCAAATAAGAAAAGATCTAAAATAATTTAAGACGAAAACTATTGAACCGAAACCTAATTTTACTAAAGATAAAAAGACATAACTCAGTTAAGTATCATTAAATATATTAAATACTATGAAAACATGCTAAATTATTTACAACATATTTGATAAAATTTCATAGTACTCTTTTCAAATTAAAAGCTACTTACTCATGAGTCATGATACATTGACGTGATTGAGTATGATCGACTTTTAAAAAATTGTCCACAAGTATTATCTAAATTTTATAAATATAAAATAAATTACCTACAAAAGCAAGTCATTGAAGGTGCAACTCGATCTTTTTTGGAGTAATTTCTTCATTGTTTGCTGCAACAAATTCATAAATAGAGGTATATTAGAAAATGAAAATCAATATTTTCAAAAAATATAAATCTCTAATCAAGTTGAAGAGCTTAAAAATACTCGATACCAACATTTCAGGAAGGAAATTCTATAGAAATACATTTAAAATTTTGTGCCACAATAGAATTGTCGACTAATGTTTCTCGATCGATTGTACTTGATATATCTATTACTACGAAGTGTAAATTAAAAACTGTTATGAACCATGAAATTTCAGTTCGATCCTATCTTTTGTGAAATTTGCAAAAAAAAATAGTAAAATTTTGTTCAAACTTTAAACCAAACTGAAACTCGAAGTTAAAATAAATAACAAACATAATTTTTTTAATATATATATATACATGATTTTGATCAGGATTAGATTTCCCTTCACTCTGTAATATAATTTTAAGGGAAAATTTTAAGTTTTGAAAAAGACAAGCATAAAAATTGATTTCGATTCTGTCTCGTTGGCTTGAAAATAGTAAGAATCCATCTATTTAAATAAAATTGTAGAATTTATATTCTAAAAACCACTGTATGCAATAACTTACCGATTTGACTTGAAAAAATATCCACATCTTGATACGATTAGAATATTAAGGCGAAGACGAAAGAAAAAATAAGAATTTAGAAAGAAATAGTAAACAACATAGCACGATATGATATTTCCGGGGACGATAAAATTGATAAGTGGTTGAAGAGTTAAAGTTATATGTGAATCAAAATCTAATTTTGTAAAAAAATGTGAGAGGAGAGTTTTGGATAGAGAAATAGATCGGAGAAATAATAATGGTACAAACTTAAGATATTTGGAAATGAGCTAGAAGAAAAAGATTTATAGAAATTAACAACAAATTGGGGAAAAAGAAAAAACAAAAGAACAAGAAACGTGGCGACATAGAATTAATGTTCGTGGCATTGCTAAAACACGCGGCTTTTTAATATAGCGACATGTGTCTAACTCCTTAATTATATATATTGACACATAACGTTAATAATATGTGCTCGGCAAGTAAAATTAACTGTTTGTTGAGTTTTACACATTTTTCTTGAATGCTAGCGCAACCAAATGAAAAATTATAAATTTTAGTATTTTATATATTATATCTAGATTATAAGAAATTTATTTAATATAATTAAATAATTACAAAGTTTAAAATTATTAGTTAATGAAATTATAAAATTTCAAATTTATTATCTAAAATGCTAGAAATCACGAGCTTCAATTTGGTTGTAGTAGCATTCAAGAAAAATGTATAAAATTCGATAAAGATTACTTTACTTCTTGAGCATATATTAGAGTATGTTTTTGATATTTATCATGACAACTCAAATGATACCATTAAGTTTACTGTTCACAACCATATATCCGTTCACTTGAGTGATCACTTTCATATTTAACTCGAAGCAATTGTAAGAACCCACATAATTGTAAGAACCCACGTAAGCTCTTTTAACATCATAAGCTGAAAGTCTAAATTTAAAGTGTTATACGGACTGAACTACACAATGATGCTAAAATGTGGGTAGTAGTCTCACATTATCAAGTCAATTTGAGTCATAAGTTGAGTGGACAAATGTTACATGCGCATAACGAGTGACACTTGGAATGTGTTCTCCTCAGAGAGAGCTTTTTGAGACACTTTGAATCACTCAAAATGACTTAGAGATGGATGAAATATTATCATTCAAAGTTAGTCTCTTAGTAATGATAAATTTGTGGAAGAAAAGAAAGCCCCACATTGGTTTTGCAAAAGGAGCATCCATAACTTTATGTAGCAAAACACTTATGTAGTGTTCAAATATGTTACTTATGTATTGCTCCAACACCTACGTGCGCGCGCAAGGGGTGCAAATCTTGGGCTTTCGAGGAACAATCGAGACTTGCGAAGCGTTCGAGCTTGCCCGCGTGTGCGATGTGCGAACACGAATGTAGCAGAAAATTGACCCGAATAATCACAGACTAATTTTGCTAATTTAATTTCCACTGGTTTTGAGCTTTTAAAATTTTAATTCCTTTTGACTACAGATTATTATAATTGATTTAACGTAATAATAATCAGATTCAATTACGGATTTGATTTATTATCCGACATATTAATTAATGCATTTTAATTAATTATGTGTGGAGTAGCGCACACGTTTCCTCGAGCTTATATAATATCGTATCAGACTTAGGTTTATTGATTCATTCGATATACAACACACAGTTGCTCTGTTCTAGTTCACCGAAGGTGCTGTTCGCGTAACATCGTCGTCTTCTCGGAGGCTAACAACTCGCACATACGATAAGGGCCGTAATAGTTTTAAGTAGACAGTTATTCGACTGAACTCGAGAACTTCTCATTCATATCCTTTTAGTTGGTTTTTGTTATTCGCACACACTTATATTATATGTATTAATGTAGATTGTTCACAGCTATACATATGTAACATATCCCCTTGAATATTTTGTCCATTAGGAAGAGGAATGACAAATTATTAAAAAGAAAATTGGTTTTAAGTAGTAAAACTTAATGCTTCATTTATGAATTGTGATAACGAGTACTGTAGAGTGACAACGGACGAAAAATCAGAACACTCACACATTAATTTTATTCAATTAGCCATTGAAAAGCACATTAACACTTGTACAAAGAAATGACTTCGATACATATTCTTGGATGATAGTTTAATTAAGAATAAACACAGCAATAATCTTTCTGTATATGAATGCAACCTCCTCCACGAAACCCTGAGTCTCTCCATAACTCATCACAATCAATCCCCAAGTCTGCGCATTTTCCAAAACATTCTCCAATTGTGCCTTTCTCTCTAATCGCAGATGCAGATACATTAAATGATGTACATCAAAGGCTATAAAAAAATGCACCATGATATTTTGGATATAACCTTGGACATCAAGTTTGTTACTATATAAACATTAAACACTATGATCTTGCAGTGTGCGCTTCTGTGCACATGCAACATAGGGAAAAAAGGCACACAAGCGTATGCATATAAACTGTTAATGAACTATACCAAGCAAGACGATTAGCAAAATAAGTGTAATCTATGTCACCAAAGTTCCTTGGCAATGAAAGAAATACTCTTGTGAACTTACTTGTTGAATTATAATTACTCAATTACAGATAACTAATGAAATATGAGGTATTGACCACTATACATACGGACAAACCGCCATCCCTCATCTCTATCTGATCCGCTTGTGAGCTTACTTGTTCAATTATAATTACTCAACTACAGATAACAAAAATAAATTATAACAACATGTTTGCGTATTGAGTATAAAGTTGGCGCATTGATAATTGTGTGGTATATTATTCATTTTCAAAAAAAGACTAATATTTTTAAATATTACCTTCATTAAAAAGGCATTAAGATAGTTCAGGTATACCGAATTCACAGACATCTTAAATATTATCTTCAGTTAAGCTTACTAAGGATGAACAAGGTACACCTGTAGATGTCACTAAATTTCGAGGTATGATTGGTTCATTGTTATATTTAACTGCTTCACGACCGGACATTATGTATAGTGTATGCTTGTGTGCTCGTTTTCAGTCTCAACCTAAAGAATCTCATTTGAATGTCGTTAAACATATTTTTAAATATTTAAAAGGTTCGCGTGGGATTATTTTATCCAAGCTCCTCTTCTTTTGACTTAATCGGTTTTTCAGATGCTGACTAGCAGGGTCACAGGTTGATGGAAAAAGCACAAGTGGTGCTTGTGAATTTTTAGGAGATTGTTTAGTTGCATGGCATAGCAAAAAACCAACTTTAGTAGCTCTTTCTACAGCCGAAGGATAGTACATTGCAGCTGGAAGTTGGTGTGCTCAAATTTTGTGGATGCAACAAACATTGCAGGATTTTGGTATTTCTTATTCAAATATTCCTATTTATTGTGATAATACCTCTGCAATTAATATCTCTAAAAATCCTGTCATGCATTCTCGTACCAAGCATATTGATGTTCGTCACCATTTGTACGAGATAACGTTTCCAAAGGTAATATTGAGCTTATCTATATATCTACTGAGAAACAGCGTGCAGATATCTTCACTAAGCCTTTAGTTGAAGATAGATTTTGTTTGATGCGTCGAGAACTTGGTATGTGCTCCTTGTGTGATTAATTCTTTTGTCCCTTTTATGATGTTGAGGGGGAGAAAGAGTTGTTTTTTGATTTTGATTATGTACTGATTTCATTTGATTTTATACTTATTGTTATATCTGTTGCATAAAGATATAATCCGCATATGTTATTTTGTTGTTACTAACATCTTGAACAGAGCTTAAAGTTTTTTGATAGGGGGAGCAATTGTTCTCTTTGTCATCATCATAAAAGGGGGAGAATATTGATTTGCAGATTTACGATGATGACCTAATTCAAGATGTATGTAGAGAATGCAGATTATGGGACTTAGTTGTTGTAAGTGATAGGGTTTGGTGTAATTCTATTTGACTGGGTAAACAAGTTTATCCCCAAAATAAACTCTTTCTTGATAAACCTATTTGAACTATTCTAATCTTATCCTTTCTAAGGTTTATCTTTTACAACCAACTAACGGGTTGTATTACAAAGACTTATTCAAATATTTTTAAATAAATAGATTATCCAATCTTATCTCTTCTTTGTTTTGAAAATCAAACCCGTTAGATTTGTGTGTATAAATACACATCTTGTTTTTCAGATTCAATAAGAGTGCTTATTTCACGTTCTATCTTTATTCTCCGAAAAACTCTTCTTATTCCATTCTCTTGAATATTCTATTTAAGAAGAAGACACATCTCATGTTTTCAGATTACACCTAATGATTCCATGTTCTATCTTTATAATCTGAAACACCATTCTTGTTTTATATATCTTGAATATCCAGTCAAACAAGAAGCCTAGTTTGAGTTGTAATATTTCATTATTATCTATTGCGTGTATTCATATCAACTTTGTGCTGGGTTGTGGCAAGCTTGATTTCAAAGTATAGCAAGGTAGCTAGAAGGCTAAGGAATAGCAGTGGGCTAAGTAGCAAGGTAGCTTGGGAAATGGTTTCTTTCAGGTGCTATATTTGTAATCAAGGAAAAGACTATAAGTTCTTTTATTAAAGTTGATATAATACATTCTAATGCTAGTTGGCATGAGGACTTGGATGTAGGCCATAGACTAGGTGTAGGGGCCGAACCAAGTGAAAACTTCTGGTGTTATTACTTATTAAGTTTTCAGCATTCTGTATTTTTTACTGTTATTTATATTCTGCAGTTAATTGAGACTGTCCCATTCATTGTCTCATTTGTAAAGGGACTGTCCCATTTGCATAAGAGACTGTCCCATTTGCCTTGACAGTTAGAATATTAATTATATATCGAGTCATCGAATTTCAATAAATACTAAATATCTTTAAATTACATCTAGAATTTAGAAAACTATATTTCTCTCCATAAAAATCCGTACAAAACTATTTTAAATTTAATAGCCACCATTTCATCTTGACTCCACCTCTTTCCATAATGAGACGACAAACAAATTATTTATAAACATTAAATATCTTTAAGTGGCATTTGTTGTCCGTAAAAAATTAGAAAACTCTATTCCCCTCAAAAATTTGTTATTAAATTCAGTAACTGCAATTTCATTTAACGTCTCATCCTTTGCCATCCCCGCCTCGATAGTGTTCCAAAGAGGTTAAAAAAAAATTTACTGCACAAAATGACAAGAAAATGAGTACCAGAACACCCTCTGAAAATTATATATATAAATATCCATTGTGTGTGTACATTGGTACAATGATAGAGAACACCCTCTCAAAATTTTATATATAAAGTGAATACAATAGTATGAACAAAGCAGTATAACTTGTAACTACAATGTTTTACAAATATTTAGCAAGTTTCTTCTACACCATCTGAACTATTCTTGAACAAACAGTCCCTGATTTTAACTACTAGAAGAAACAACAACAGTCCCTGAATGGTGGTAGGCAAACTCCTGCAGCATATCCTGAGTCTTTGCACTCGTCGGTGCAGTTCATGTCCAACTCTTTGCATTTCATAGAACAGCCTGCAAATTGCTTATTAACTCCGATTGCAGACACTGAAACCAAAAAGATCATTACAATAGTGTACACATATTATGAAGCAGCATGATAAAAACCAAAGCCTATACTGAAGTGTGTGAATTACATAAATCTCGCGATGAAAATTGATTACCAGGAGAAGCTAGTAGCAGAATTAGTGCAATCCATATCGCTAACTTTTTAGCAGTGGAAGAAAAACTCAGGTGCACCATTTTTGCTCTAATTTCTTCTATATTACAAGTGTGATTACAAATGTTATATATCTTCAATGTACTCTGCGAATACATTATATACTACTAGCTATGCATGATTTTTTGACAGCTGTACATAGTGATAAAGCAATTAATCATCCACAGTCATCTATACTTATCTGCTAACTAACTTTTGATGGATATGCATTTCCTCGCTAGAGGTAGCTGCAATTTGACTGCAAAATTTGTTTTTGGATGATGTAAAAACTACAAGCTATAAGAAAACCTAAAAAAGTATACTGAAAATACAATATATAGCATTTGACAAATGGATATCAACCGAACAACAACAAAAGAAGACATTTTAAATAGAAGACATTCTCTCCTAAAGAAATATTTGCAATTTGCCATATACTTTTAATGTGTTCAAATTTAACATCCATTCAATAAGTTTTACCAAAATTCATTCAAGTTTAACATACAATCTAAAATAAAATCTAAGGCACTATAGGACTCCCAAACTCAGTTTTTTATTAATTTTACCAAAATCCTCATCAAATAAGAAAAGATCTAAAATAATTTAAGCCGAAAACTATTGAACCGAAACCTAATTTTACTAAAGATAAAAAGACATAACTCACTTAAGTATCATTAAAATATATTAAATACTATGAAAACATGATAAATTATTTACAACATATTTGATAAAATTTCATAATACTCTTTTCAAAAACTCCATTAAAATCTACTTACTCATGAGTCATGATGCATTGACGTGATGAGTATGATCGACTTTTAAAAAATTGTCCACAAGTATTATGTAAATTTTATAAATAAAAATAAATTACCTACAAAAGCAAGTCATTGAAGGTGCAACTTGATCTTTTTGGAGCAATTTCTTCATTGTTTGCTGCAACAAATTCATAAATAGAGGTATATTAGAAAATGAACATCAATATTTTCAAAAAATATAAATCTCTAATCAAGTTGAAGAGCTTAAAAATACTGGATGCCAACATTTCGGGAATGAAATTCTTATGAAATATATTTAAAATTTTGTGCCATAGTAGAATGTCGATAATGTTTCTAGATCCATTGTACTTGATCTATCTATTACTACGAAGTGTAAATTAAAAACTGTTATGAACCATGAAATTTCAATTCGACTATCTTTTGTCAAATTTGCAAAAAAAAAATAGTAAAATTGACCAAAACTCGAGTTAAAATAAATAACAAACAAATATAATACACATGATTTGGATTAGATTTCCCTTCACTGTAAATATAATTTTAAGGGAAAATTTTAAGTTTTGAAAAAAATAAGCATAAAAATTGGTTCGATTCTATCTCGTTGGCTTGAAAAATAGTAAGAATCCATCTATTTAAATAAAATTGTAGAATTATATTCTAAAAATCATTGTATGCAATAACTTACCGATTTGACTTGAAAAAATATCCACATCTTGAAACGATTAGAATAATAAGGCGAAGACGAAAGAAAATACAAGAATTTAGGAAGAAATAGCAAACAACATAGCACGATATGATATTTCTGGGGACGATAAAATTGATAAGTGGTTGAAGAGTTGAAGTTATATGTGAATCATCAAAATCTAACTTTGTTAAAAAATGTGAGAGGAGAGTTTTGGATAGAGAAATAGATCGGGGAAATAATAATGGTACAAACTTAAGATTTGGAAATGAGCTAGAAGAAAAGATTTATAGAAATTAACAGCAAATTGGGGAAAAAGAAAAAAAACAAGAAACGTGGCGGCAGAGAATTAATGTTCGTGGCATTGCTAAAACACGCGGCTTTTTAATATAGCGAAGGTGTCC